>NW_011354208.1:0-7037 GCF_000735185.1 Notothenia coriiceps | reverse complement strand
TACCTAACCATAGTGAGTAAATGTCACATCGATTGGCAAACCCCCAGTTTACAGAGTCAGATCAAAGTGAAAGCACAGACACATTATTAATGTGGTTCAGCGGCATTTACCGACCGCTGGAATGTATTCACAGTCTGACTGTCACACAAGCAGCTGATAAATATCCCCCATCCCCATAAGTGAATGTGTTTCAGTATGAATTGACACTGTTTGGCATCACAACGCTGTTATGAAAGTTTCTCTGGTATAAAATGGGTGATGTTAGCATAGCAACCGAAGCTAACTGACTATATGACTAGGCTACTTGTTGCTTTAACTTGTGGCATAAGCCGTTTTCTACAGGCAAATTTTACCGGCGTATTTTTCATTATGATTCTAGTCGGACATGACAACCTGTGCAGCCCATGTATTGATTCCATCTGATAGCTGCTATAATACAAAACAAAACGTCTGCCCCCTTCACAATGATCAATAACAACGAACGGATGGTCAAAGTAAGGAACAAATAAACAGTCTCACACGAAGCCTGGTTAGTGTTGCCTGACATTATAAAGTGTGTTTTTTGTGTGTGTGTGGTTGCGTTCTAGTCACTTTGCTCAGCGCTACCGCTTGTTTCAACTTGTATTTGCCGTACTCGCCATAAACTGTTAGTTCAGATTAATCTTGCCCACCTCCGACGTAAGCGTGACGTATGCGGTTCTTGTCTCTAGACGGGACAGACACTTTTTCCGAGCTTGGTAAGAACCGGTTTTCGGGGAAAAGAGCCGGCTCCACTGTGGCGCGAACAGGAAAAACCCGTGCTTATCAGGCACAAGCAAAAGTCAAGGCCGCCGTTTTATACTGCCACAGAGCAGATTTGTGAAGTTGTAATGACTGATTTGAGAGGTTGTAATAACCAAGTTGCAGTTGTAATGGAAAATATATTTAAAAAAAAAAGAAATTCTGCAAGTGAATATTTCATCACTAAGTTCATATTTTTTCTACAAACTACAACACTTTTTCTTCTGTGACTTCAAATTTGGTTCACAGATACGTGGATATTTTATACAATTGTAAATGTATGCCTAAACTCAGATTTTTTTTCTGCAAGTGCTCACATCAGGTTTTACACGCTCTTGCATTTTGCACCATATCTACCTTCATATCATGGTCCATCAATAAAAACGATTTCATGACTAGTTCAGTTGTATGACAACATAAATTAACAAATGTGGTAAGGCAAACATTGATACCCAAAGCCATTTGGTCTTAATAACTCAAAGTAATTTAGATAATTGAGTGCTGTCTTAGACATACTCTTGAAAAGTATGAAGAAGAAAGTATTTAGACAGTAATACCTTATGCCGGAAGTGTTTAGAACCAGCCTTTCAGCAGGGTCCTGTGAGGGACATGCTAACAGAGAGGAGTGACTGTGGCCACTTCCGGGTTTGGTGACATTCTCTTTAACAGACCTCTGAAATGCGAAGCGTAACGTTACCGGGGCTGCTTCACGGCTCCTCAAACAGCTGACATCATACCGTACTGCTGTAAACCACAGCAACTCTAACATGACGTCATTTCATAAACACATTACTGTCATATTTAACTGCCGTTCAACCCATAACAGTGGATACTACGCCGAGCTTTACACTAGCGCAAGCTTCATTATTAAGACAACAACTGACAGCTACACACTGGGACTGTTATGGTAACGTTAGCTAGCTACAACAGCGTCTAATAATTTCAAACTTACCCGTTTTTCTACGCCACTGTTAATTTGACTTGTGCTTAAAACAAAATGTCGTGTTGGTCTGGTCAGCTTACAGTATAACGCTAAGCATGCTGTGTCTGGAGAGAGGCGGGCTGCTACACTGGAGAAGTTGTGCTCTGTCACTTTAGGTTCAGCTAGCAGTCACCGTGTAAAATGGAAGTCTCTCTGAACCGTTACCACAGGAGGGGGGGGGGAGAGCAGAGCCAACATGATAAGGGCTATTTCCTTCAGCATAAGTTTTATTGACTTTAAGTAGAGTTATACTTTAATGTTAAACATTGCGCATTACCTTTAATTGATTTGTAGTTTTCCTCAAAGGGAAGTGAAAGTGCACTTGACAGCTCCCTGAGTTAGAGTGGGACGTGGTACAGTCCAGAGAAACAGCATGATCATCTCCAGACAGTCTGTCCAGCTTCATCAGCTTCATGTTTTATTAAAAGATCAGATCACCTTTATTGATGGCCAGAAGGAAAATGTTGGTGTTGCAGCAGAGAAGATAAATACGTATCTTACATGGAGAAAGGTCAAAATAGATCCAAAACTAAAAAAGTGTAATTAAATAGGAACTACAATAGAGCAATTAGACTCTAAATTGAAATGTAAGCATTATACAAGCAGTATCCAACACCAGAGTGTTCAGTGCAAAATGTTATTTTATTATTTTTTTATTATTATATGCAGAAGCAACATCTTTACAAGAAAACACATGTTCCAGCTAAAGTAATATTCAATATAAAAGTGAATATCTTCAGCAAAAGAATTAAGTAAGTGAGTCATAAATAGCCAATCCCAAATGTACCATGTGATCATTAAAAACTTAAAACATAACTAAAAACATACAGCAACTAATGTGGAGATGCAATACATGTAGTGCATCTCCACATGCCTTTTCCTACTGGATCCTGCGGTTAGTGTTGTTGATGCATTCTGTGCCAGCTTGTCCTTAAAAACCCTGAGCAGAACCAGAGCTGTTCACGCTGAAAGGAATCTTTGTTTAAATTAACCTTTTCCAACACTTTGGCCAGACACTGAGGGGATGAGACATTTACCTATGACGAAGGCATTGATGCAGTGGCAATGGTTAGATCTTGAGTGAAACTAGTAAGCAAGATTTATTGAGCAAAACTCAGAGGCGCTGTGTGTCTCTGTCTGTGGTTGGATCTCAATCTCCTGCTCTTTATGTAAATAATTATGTACGTCATTTGCGGACATAAACAATATACTTTTATGAGAATATATTAATTGTATTGATGTTTGTGTATAAATTATGAATTCATGTTATGACAGAAGCGTGTGATGACTACAGTCTTTGAGTGCTATGAGCCGACTTTGCCTACACCTACAGGGGTATTGGTAAGGAGGCATGATGTGTTTCAGAGCATACTTTGACTCATCCCACAGAGGGGACATTCACAGGGACATTCAACATTCAAATGAAAGGTCACTGTGTTTGGGCCAGGGAGCTGCACAGAGCTAACCCCATCACACACAAGATTTACCCTCTTTTCAATAAATATTTTCTGTGTCGGATTCCTTCATTTTCCAGAAGCCTATTAGTGAGCAGGTCATCACGTTGAATGGTTTGCCACTTTCAAAAAAGTGTGTGGGAATTATTTTTCTGATATGTTTATTTTCATTATTGCGCCTTTGAAACAAAGGTCTGGGAACAGAATTTTTAAATGGATGGAAAAAGGCATCATGTCCTCGCTGCCATTTATTCAGGGCATGAAGACAATCCACTCATGATGAGAAGTATGTGTTATACTGTATGTTCCACAGGTCTCCCTCCACATAATGCTTGCCTCTAACATATGACCTTGTATCATGTCACAGCTGGCATATTGAGGGTAAATCATTCTTACAATACTTATAACATTGTTCTTAATATTCAAAACTCAAGTGATTGCATCCCAAGACAATTAACAATGCATTTTATGTAGCCAATCACAGAAGCCAAACATAAATATATATACAAAGTGTTGTCTTTATCAGTGTGAATTCATGTTAACCTGATACAAGTCCGCAGCTGTCGGACTGTGAAGCTGCAATCAGATTGTGAGCTAAATGAAATCAGCTAAATTGCATCAGCAAGCTAACATGCTCACAATGCTAATGTTTGAAGTGTAATACGTTTTCTGTCTTAGTTCTAATAGAAATAAACAGTTCCTGATTGTTCCTGAAATAAATCAACAGCAATATCATTTATTGCAATAAAAGCAAAGTATAGTACAACTACAGTCACACTGTACCTGCAGATGTCTTAAACAGACAGAGTAACACACGAAATACAGTAAATCCCAGCAGCTGATATCTGTAGTGTTCATATTGAAGAGGAAACGTCATGACGTAGAGTTCTCTCTCATGTCCTTTGCGTCTCCTCCATGTTTCCTGGTGATGAACTGTGCTCTGGTGATGTCACAGGCTGACTTCCTGTGCAGGGTCTGGTGCAGGTAGCCGTTATAGAAGTCCCCTGCTGTCAGCCTCTTCTTCAGGACCACAGACCTGAAGCCCACCCAGCCGTCCTGGAGCAGGGAGCACACATTAACACAAAGAGGAGGGCTGCACAAATTCACTTACATTGAATAAATAGGGCTTTCATTATATTTGACATACATTTGTTCAGCTTTAATACGAAAGGGGAAAAACACAGGGGCCAGCAACTGAAGATGAAGCATATGTGAATTTGTTATAATTATAAATACATTATTGCAAGCTCACAATCTGATCCAGTGTTTGTGACAACAATGTTGTACAATAACACAATATATACTTTACTATTACTACAGTCATCTGACAGCTACCTCATTATGTGTATCATGTATTTGAACATCCAGCGTCCAGTGGCTTTTTTCAGCTACTTCTTGATAACACATTTAGTTTTCTCTGAAATGCTGATCACCCAGTTTCCTCCTATAACAGTTTGAAATAATCCTGCTTTCTGAATCACGGCCCAGAGTATTCAGTATATCACTGGAATAAAAAACGAGTCACTTTGTGATTGTGTTTCAGTCCTTGAAACTCGGGAATTACATAATAAGTGCTGCAAACTAAAACTGAATAGAGTGAATGCAGCCAGGGACGGCCTTATGTTAAAACAGTTCCTGTTGTAACCACTAGGTGTCACGATTACCATGGCAGCAGTAACAAGAAAGCATACAGAGGACACTGGCCGTTTCTCAATGTCGAGTATACCTGCTGCAGAGCCACTAATTTCAAGTATACTACGTCATCGAGTGGCGCCGAATGCTGGGAATTTAACATGCATTTAAACAGTTCTTTCGGCGCCACTCGATGACGTATACTGAAATAGTGGCTCTGCAGCAGCTCTACTCGACATGGAGAAACGGCCAGTGAATGCAGCAGATCCCAGACACTAGAGACACTCGGGTGTGTCTGTTTCATTTGCCAAGAGTCCATGCTGTGATGGAAAAACATAAAGAAAAAAACATTTGTGAACTTATTGTAGAATGGCTTGAATAAATGATATTCATTTTTCCATTGGAGAGATCATCATATCTTTTTAAGAGGATCCTGGTTAGTTTGTGAGGGACTGAGCCAAAAGAGCACTATGGGAGTAAGAAATATAGCTCAATAAGAACTCACATGTGGTTAGCGCACAAGATTGTGACTACTGCTGCTTTGTTTGTTCTGTGTATGTTAGTGTATATTGTATTAAGTGTAGGTCTTTGTATTGTATGAGTTTATGAACAAAGACTTTTTGATGCAGTCCTTCAGCAGGGCAGGGGGAGTCTGCAGTCAGCTGCTCAGCAGGGCTCAGTCACAGATTACGCACACTGAAGCCTCACCTTTCTTTGAAATACAAATGGTACGTGACCATGCTGCACACTCCACACCAATTTACGAAAAGGCTTTACAGACATTATTTGAGGGACATTTGGATATTATGTCAAAACGCAAATAGAAATATAGCAATACAGCTGTGCATGGGGGGGGGCAGTAAAGAGGACCAGGTGTGTGAGTGAAACACACCTTACAGCTCACAGCCAGAGTGTTGGACTCCTTCAGGTAGCTCACTGAGCCAGGGGGCCATCTGCTCCTCTCATCTGCAAACAGAGGGATCAATGACACACGAACAACACACTTTTCAGAGGAGAGAGAACACAATCTCAGAAAATATGTTAGGCTACACTCGCAGACTGGTTGAACTAATGTTGTGCATTAACAAAGCTGTGTGCACTGTGTTGCGTTTGCTTGCTACGGGAGATATTACATGCATTGCGTTAGTGATGCAGGAGGTCTGAATAGGAAGATTATTTTATTTGGCTCCAAAAGAAGCCTTATATAAAATCACAGGTAGCAGACATTAATGTTCACCATATTATTCATCGGTATAGATTTTATCTGTGTATCAAATACATTATAATGCATTTAAATGCTCACTACTGATTGGCTAAAGTTGTTTGACACTGCTGGTTTATTGCAGCTAATGGAACACCAATGAGAGGATTGAATGATCCATTTATATTTATCACACATGAATAATTATTAAATCAAGCTCACTTTCAGCACAGTTAAAGTTGAGGAGCTGTACAATGTTGAGTAGTCACTTTTGTATTCAACTTTTCACATCAACAGCGTTTTTATTTGTAATTATTCATAGGCAGAAGTAGCACATTTGTTTACCTTGTACAGTAGAAGAGAAAAGACACACTGGCATCATTCAGGAAACTATCCAAAAACACGAAATGTTCCAATATGATTAACCAAACTTACCTAATAATGAAATGTGACATCTTCCTACAAAATCCAGCAGTTTTATGGTCCTGCCCATCCACGTGGTCCTCAGAGGAATCTGATTGGAAGAGAAGCATCATCAGAGACATGCAGCGTGCTTCATTCCTCAAAGCCTACATGTCTCCATGGTTCATTACCCGGGAGCCGATGGCGCAATGCAGACAGCTGATCTGATCACAGGTCTGCTCCTCCCACTCCACCCAGCTCATGGAGGCATTGATTTTGGGGGCTATATTTGGAAATGAATGTGTAAGTATGAAGAAGTTTTATGTAGCATGACTGTACCTGTGTAATTCAGAGCTACGTACCAAATGTTCCCCCGCTCTGGCTTTGCTCTCTTTTATGAGCTATTCTCTCAGACAGAGTCCTCAGGGTATCAAGCAGCTGCAAAACAAACACACACAGTCAGCTTGCTGGGAGCAGACAGACACCTGAGATGTTCAATACACCCACCAGGTGTGCTCCTTTAGAGGAGAGGGCCGCTTCCAGCTGGTCTGCAGTGCAGCCTTCAGGGACCTGATGGAGCTCCTGC
>NW_011354207.1:0-2511 GCF_000735185.1 Notothenia coriiceps | reverse complement strand
GCGCACAGCTGATCGACAGCTGGGACACAAACCACCAAATACAAAAACATAATTCCGATCCAGTCGTCATGACTCCACTCCGGAGGGATTCCCCGATCATTTCTTACAGTTTCTCATCAAGGGGGTGTCTCCTGTCCCCGGTACAAACACACTGCCTGAGGAAGGCTATGTGTATTTTTTTTGTCATTAACCTTTTTCGGACCACTTATTTATTTATTTTGGTGACGATCCGACCTCCATGCTGCTACTCTGGTTCAAACTGCATCAGTCAAACAATATGATTTATCTCGACCTCCCCAAAATAACCAAAATCTGACATGGTGTAAGATGTCTTTTTTAGCTGTTCTGTCGTCATTTCCTGCTATCTTCTTCATAAAGTCAGTCAAAATGAATGATTGAATGGGCGTTTATTTGACTATTTATAGGCAAATATGGGCGTTACGTGAAGCCCGCAAAAGCTGCACCTCATTTCGAGTCGGTTGTGATTTATAAAGGGAAACCGGCGTAGGAAGTGCCATACGCACTTTCCTCGCCGGTACGCAATGTTTGGTGAATCGGAAAATGTCGGAACATTTCTCTACCTATTTTTTGGATTTCTACTACGTAAGCAACCTTCCCACGTGAATCCTACGCACGGCTTTATAAATGAGGCCCCTGAAAAACCTTCACTAATAAGATGAGATAGCCTAAATAACGACTGAGAGGCAAAGCCAAGGGCAGGAAAACATTGGAAAGCACTCAAAGAACATTGCACTAAGTGCACAGTAACTGAAGGTGACTCAGATAAGTGTTCCAAAATTGTTATCACCTCGAAGATGTTCCGAGAAGTTTTTATTTGAGAATCGTCACAATACTATAAAGGTGAGGGGAACATGTTCTCCTTGTACCGACTATAAATTACCCCCTCTGTCATTTATATCCCAGCGTGTAAACTGTTCATTTTGGGAGGCAGTGTAACCAAAAACTAATCTGAAAATAATTCAATTAGGGTGGGCCTTTTAAATGAGTTTATAGAGTGCAGTGTAATTGCAGGCAATCAGTGACCTAAGAGCGATACAGTTTCTCATGTCAAGAGGCTTGCCTGATGACTCACCACATATTGAGAACTCAGGAGCCTGGTTTAAAGGAAATAACTCATTTAAGATTAACCTAACCCTTTGTAATTTTGATCTGACCAATAAATGCATTAAAATGGGGAGTAGAATATTCTATATATATTTTTTCGAATCCATTGAAACGCTTAACAATTGGGGGTCACAGGGCACCTTAATGAAAGGTACCTCCCTTCTTAACTTTTGGGGTTTAAGCCGTAATTGTCAGAAAATGTACTCATCGTTGAGTTTAAAAAACAAAACAAATGGTGGGTTCCCTGCTGAAATCTGAATTAAACTAAATGTTTCCGTGCACGGGTGCCCCTGTGTGTAGCTGGTGCCCCTTTTTGTTGGCCCTTTACCCTCAGAAATCCTCAGTCTGCCACTACGCAAAACCTACATTCAGGATTTTGTTCAACCAAAAACACAAGCCAACTTTTCTTATTGACTCTTATTGGTATCTACCCATGCATACAGTATAGTCTTTTTATTTGGTCAGGCTCAGAGACATTCACGTCAGAGATGACTGAACCCCAATAAAATGCAGGTGAAGGTAATTTTGTGTGTGGCGCTTAACGTCCTACCAACTGGGTTCTGTACGTCTTTTCAAGTTCCTCATGATTCTTATATTAGGTTTTTCTATCTCTTTTTTATTTAGTTCCTTTAAAAAATAACAATTTGTACAATATGTGTAAGGGTCTTAGGGTTCCTCATTCAAAATCCCCCAATTTTTGCCAATGCAGTTTTAATAGATGAAATATGATAGTTAAATGTTTGCCATGGGTCCTAGTTTGAACACACCATAGTGTAGTATCTGTAGCGGGGGAGCGAGCTGAAGCAGTCACAGAGATTTCATCATGGGCTCTGTCTTTTTTCCTTTTATACAAACAATGCAAATAGGACTTTCCTAAATAATAATCATCGTTTTTTTTCTTCAGGTGACATTAATTACAACAATGATAATGTTTGATAAGAAGGTAAGTTAAAAGTCCCTATGATGGCCGTTTTGATGGCAGTAGTTTATTCTTAGGAATCCAGTAAGTAGTCTATTACAGTATAATGTTATTTTAAAACCCTCCCACCGATTTATTACTTTCATCAATCATAACTTTTTAGTTTTACATTCGATTTCATTAAGGCTTTATGATATCCTTCACAGTAGACATTTGAACATATAAATTGCTGATCACCACTTTCATTGAATTTTGGATGATTTGGTCAACTTTGTAACACCCATGGTGTTCCCGGTCAAGACCGCCATAAAGAAAAGGAATTAGTAACCATCCGGATTAGATAAAACACACACAGACAGACAGACAGACAGACAGACAGACAGACAGACAGACAGACAGACAGACAGACAGACAGACAGACAGACAGACAGACAGACAGACAGACAGACAGACAGACAGACAGACAG
>NW_011354206.1:19642-43329 GCF_000735185.1 Notothenia coriiceps | reverse complement strand
CTGGATGGACGGGCCCGGCCCCATGGGGCCCGCCCATGATGCCGGGTCTGAATACATATACATTTTAGTTTATGATTCAGCCTTGGGTAATACTTTTATAGTCTATGGCTATGACGCCCATAATCCAAAACGGGAGCAAATGTTAATAGGGGACCCAATTATCCCAGTGGTGGCCGCCGGAGCTAACGGAGCCGCAGGGGGCTAGCTCCAGCCGGCGTCCCGGAGCTAGCCCACTGGGGCTCCGTTAGGTCCGGGCGGTGGAGTCCGTCTTTTCTTAACGTGTGAATGACAAGCATTAAGAATAACAAAATATAGCTAATTCTCTTGCAGATTGTCTCATTTGATTATGAATGTAACGTTTATATAGGGGAACTACACTAACATGAAATACATGCATACCTGTTAGCAGTAACTTGGTATGCATGTATTTCATGTTAGCTTAGCTTCTTAGCTTGAGCTAGCTCTGTTTACTTCCAGTTCGGAGGCAGCAGGTCCCGCCTTGGCTCCGCCTCTTTGCCCTTATTTGGAGCAGGCGGGATTAGACTCTGACGTCGCTGTCAAGCCGTTAGTGGCCGACTCCGCCTACTAAGGGTTTCTCGGCAACTCTGCAGAATCCTTTGGGTGACGTCACGGACACTACGTCCATTTATATACAGTCTATGATTGTGACAGATAGAGCCTCACATACACACAACTTTTTGTTAGCAGGTGCATTCATTCTCATTCAGCTTGCAATTTTTGTGGTTCCTTTTCAATGACCTGAAATGAACCAAATGTAATCAATATGTCCCCTTGTGTAGGCCTTTTAGAAGTAGTTTTTCTTTTATGAAATCACTGTAAAAACATAATAATATACAGCAGTTTAAAATTAATGTGAATTAAACATATTTGTCAGAAAGGCTATTTGAAATTTTAGCTAGCCATATAGTGGTGCTCAAGCTAAATGCAAAAATAACTTGAACCAGATATTTGTTAACTAATGCAGTTAAAACGTGTCTTTAAATATTTCAGATGTTAAAATGTTGGCCAACCAGAAAAAGTTGAACTTATTAGCCTTGTAGCATACATCCATGATCCTACTATCAGTGTGTTTCGGAATTTCAACAGATGTGAATGCTGGGTTCATCCATGTTTGAGAGAAAGTAGGGCGTTTTCCTGAAGACCAATCTAAACGCTGAGCGCTTCAAGCGGTGAGAAAAACAACTGTTCATCAACCAATCATGATAAACTTCAAGCTTGCAGTTGAACCTACACGAGGAAAATCCAAATCCCATTGAGCTAGTGTCTCCTAGAGTCAATTTACAATTCATTGTAGACGTTGTTAGACAGTTTAAATAGTAAGTCATTTTTATATCGGAAAACTTTTCATTCACGACCGTGCCACTTTGCCTAAAGAGTAACGTAGGCTAACATGACAACTATCCTGTTAGCTCATAGCGTTGTTAAATCTCTGAGACAAGGATGCATTGTTGGCAGAAGAGTGGGAAACACTTCGGGATGGCTGAGACTTCAAACAGCTAAACTTTTTAGTATGAAGGTAAGACTACGTGTGAGTTAAAGTGGTTGTTGTCAGTTGTACAGTAAATGCACGATACTAACTTTTGAAGTGCCTTCAATGTGGTGCGGACACGGTGTTCCTCTGGGCTTCAGGCCACATTCCGCTGACACATTTATTGTTTGTGATTCATTGGCGTTAAAAAATACATTTTTAAAACATGTAAGAACTTGTTACACATTTTTCTTTTTAAATCAAGGGCTACTTCTATTTTCGTCATACCTTCAACAGAAGAGAAAGCATTTCTTTTGACATTATTTTAACTTGGTATAGTTAACCAGCTCCATTCATCATAGTGCTCTTGCATTTAGAAACGAAGCTTTCTGAGCGACAGCTGCAGTAAATAGTTGAACAAGTATGAACTGTGTTAAATAAATTGTTTCCAGTGGACGGTCAATACGCCGAATCCACAGGTGGGTTCATGTTAATAAAATACACAAGTGAAATACTTGCCTGAAGTATGTGCTAGTGCAGTTGACAAATACTACAGTAAATTGCCCTATTTTGAATGCAGTTTGGTGCGGCGACACACTTAAAGTATTAACTCACAAAAAGTAAATAGTAAACCACAAAAACATAATAGTCTTCATTATTATCTAACCGGATTTCCAGATTTGTTTTTCTCAGATAATGTGTATCATGCTGTAGCTGCTGGAATGCATCATGTGTGTTGCATCAGTTTGGAGGTGCACCCTGATTGCAACTACCACACAATATGACTGAACAAGGCAAATTATACATCTATGGTGCTTTTGGAAATAGGAGTCTTTAGTAATACTATAAGAGACGGTGCCTACCTCGAGGTCATATCGGGACATGCATGAACACACACACACACACACACACACACACACACACACACACACACACACACACACACACACACACACACACACACACACACACACACACACACAGAGAGAGAACAGATTTGTCTGTCTCAGCATTCACAGCACAATTCACATTGTCCTGCAGTTTCAGCATGAGTCTCACTTCATCCAGCCACCACTACTTAATTCATAAGCCTACAACACATCTATTTCAAACTTTTGCCTTTGGTCTCTCCAAACTCTTCATATAAAGGGAATGCATTATTCTTGGGGGAGATTTATCTTGCCATCTGCCTGCTCTCTTTTAAATCCCAGGCCCAGACAGCCCACCTGGTCTTGGAGGATGGCACCAGGATGAAAGGATTTTCCTTTGGGCATGATACCTCTGTAGCCGGGGAACTCGTCTTCAATACTGGCCTAGTGGGGTAAGAAGGAGATATGCTGACATAAGTCGATCTACATTAGATTCAAGAAAGATCTGTTTTAAATCAACAAAATAAATCCGATGGTAAATACTAAAATATGAACCTGGCTTTGAGCTTCACAACTTTGCATCCAGTTGTTACATTTTCCTCAAATTTCTTTACACGATGAAGTTACACTGCATTTTTTCACTTTATAGAGGATAATGAGACGATAATATGACGATGTGCGTTATCATCACAATATCGTATCCTTTCTTTAGGTATCCTGAGGCCCTGACTGACCCCAGCTACAGAGGTCAGATCCTGACCCTCACCTACCCTATAGTGGGAAACTATGGGGTACCCAACAGCCAGGAACTGGATGAGCTTGGCCTGAGGAAACATTTGGAGTCAGAGCGCATCCAGGTATGAAACTCAGTGGGGGTTTGGGGGTGTCAGGATTGGTGGAGGCCTCGGTGCTGCAATTACCAACTCCTGCTTTGATCCTGTCAGTCTGTTGGAGAGTGCTCCACCTTGGTCCAGATTGAAATTTTAACATGAATTGCTATTGCCATTTATAACCACATCCATCATACTCCCAACGACCTTTGTGATATTTGTTCCTTTTTTCTTTTTTTTTTAAACTTCATCGCTGGGTTGACACTACATTCCTCAACAACTATTAGCTGGATTCCCAATAAATCTGGTGCAGACATTCATTTCCCCCTAAGGGTGAATCATAATTAATTTGGTGACATATTGTGCATTTTCAGGTTCACCCTTTTATTCTGGGTTTCTTCTAAAACAAATCTTCTTATATTGTCTGAAGTAGGTATGTCATGATGCCAAACATGTCGTAGATGATACCGATAACAACGGCATCCCACGATTATTGATATCAATTCAAGCCAATATTAAAAAACAAAACATATCACTGACTCCCATGTCCTTCAGCATGCATTTATTTACTCTATTATTTGCCTTATAGTTTTTGTTCGGGAATTAAATTGGTCATAATGTACACTACCCCTCCCAGCCATATGGATGTATGTTGAGAGTAATAGTAGAATATAAATTTGATTTGAGCCTCCTATAATATTAAACCTTGTAAGTTTTGGGGTAGGCTATCGGAATCGGAAATGTATTTGATCTGACTGGCCTTTTTAACTATATTCTGACATGTTATAGCCAAAAAAATGCATCACATAATAGTTAGTGGCATTTCTACACATAACAGCACAACAACAGTGCAGTATTTTACTGTTTAATAAATGAAAGACAACATGAACCATGCTCGAAGTATTCTTGACACCATTCACCTGCAAGAGCTGCAGTATTACACAAAACCTAGAAGTGATATTAAGCAATTATCGACAGCGGCTTTTTAGTTTGACCTTTTTTTTAAGGTTGTGCTTTGGCGTTTCTAGGTATCTGGTCTTCTTGTTCAAGACTACAGTTACGAGTACAGCCACTGGAACTCTGTCAAGTCTTTGGCACAATGGCTGCAAGAAGAGAAGGTATGGATTCAAAGTTTCCGATGTAATCTCAGAGAGGCAAGTCTGCTGCTGGTACATTTTAAAATGTGACTTTCCTCCCGTTGAAGGTCCCTGCACTGTTTGGAATAGACACCCGAATGCTGACCAAGATAATCAGAGATAAGGTACTGTAAATGTCAAGGTGTGAACTGCTTTTACAATTGATGAAGCAGTTGTTTGATGAACTGGTATTGTGCTTGTGATTTCTCCTCAGGGCACAGCTTTGGCGAAAATAGAATTTGATGGGCAGCCTGTGGAGATATCTAACCCCAACCAGAGGAACCTGGTAGCAGAGGTCTCAACCAAGGTAACAGCTGCTATAACAAAAAACATCCCAAAACACCTTTTCTTCCCATTGCACAATATGCCGCGTAAAATATGACCACTCAGATCATGTTCTCTCTGTGGACAATTGCTGCTGATTAGTGATAACTTTTCTTTCCGGTGTCTTTTTACCCACTAGGAAACAAAGATCTTTGGAAAAGGAAACCCAATTAAAGTGGTGGCGGTTGATTGCGGTATTAAACATAACATCATTCGCCTGTTGGTCAAGGTAAGAGAAAAAAAAGCGGTGTAAAAAATAAATCACTTTTCTTGTTGAGTGTGCATCCTTCTTAGTTTACAGACTTGGAGATGACGTTTTTATGACGTTGCCCCAAATGACCCTGTCTGCATAAATATAAAAAACAAGTCAAGACGTGTCACATTTTCAACCTGAACTGACCTAGAAAATATGAGATGGTAATGTTAGATCTGACAAACTGTTCACAACCCGAGGCAGGAATTCTCAGCTGGTGCCAAATTAGTATACAACTATAAAGTTATTTAGGGTGAACTTACAGTACAATATCATGCCTTTATATCACAGAGTGTATGTTCTGTATGTCTGTGTGTGCAGAGGGGTGCAGAGGTCCACCTCGTCCCGTGGGATCAGGACTTGATGAGTCTGGACTACGACGGGCTTTTCATCTCCAATGGACCAGGAAATCCGTCGCTGGCCAACACACTCATTAACAACGTCCGCAAGGTACAACATAATGCTCTTTTAATATTTAAATGATTTGAGTTTTATTCGAAGATTGCCCACAAAGTGTTGCTATTTACAGTTTCACTTCTTTGTCAATTAAAAAGAGGCTTTAAGGAGGCTGGAAATTGTTTGTAAAATGACATTCTAATTGTAACATAGTCTTTTAGACTTTGTCAAGTATTTGTCATATTTAGTGGATGTATGGAGATTTTAACTAGTCCATTTTTTACATTATTTTCCCTATTTTAATTTACGGTAATTCAAGTTTAGAGTCATATAATTAGGGGAACTTAATTCTCTCTCAAGATTATTTTCATCACATACTGTAGATTAAATATATATATCATGATCTGCATTTTCAATAAATGTAATTTGAATGTTCTTTTGCGCTGTGCAGGTGCTGGAGAGCGATCGTCCACAGCCAGTGTTCGGGATCTGTATGGGCAACCAGATCACAGCTCTGGCTGCCGGAGCTCAGTCATACAAGCTTCCAATGGGCAACAGGTAAAACTTGCAATGCATAAGCATAATTAAGGCAAAGTGTACACTCACTTAGATAATCCTCAAACAAACAAAAGATAATTTTACATATGGCCAAATCATATTGGGTGTTTCCATATTAAGCTTAACAAATGTATCTAATACACGCTCCTCTTATAACATCTGCAAAGTGGAAGCATTTGAAAACCGGCAGAGCATCATACATTGGTGTTCCTTCCACCAGTTGATCAGTTGAATAGTGTGACATCATTGGTATGACTGTGTGTCGTCTCACTTGCATATAAACAGAAATAAAATATTGTGTTTTCTGCTTGTCTGCGTTCTCCCAGAGGCCAGAACCAGCCGGTGCTGAATGTGAGGACGGGTCAGGCCTTCATCACGGCGCAGAACCACGGCTACGGCATAGACAGCCACTCGCTGCCCCCAGGGTGGAGCCCGCTTTTTGTCAACGCCAATGATGGCACCAATGAGGTAGATTCCCCTCTGTGATAAACAACATGGCACTTTGACATTTTCTTTCTAAAGGATTTGTATATAAAAACACCCATTTCTCTATAATACCAAAATGTCAAGCGACAATCACACCTGAAGTTATAAAAATAACACAATTTTACCAAAAATAAACTTGAATCCCTCTGTATTAAATGCATACTTTTTTGCTAATTTTCTCTTATATCAAATATTTTCCAGGGCATTATGCACAACACTAAGCCTGTTTTCACGGCCCAGTTTCATCCCGAGGCAAAAGGCGGTCCCACCGACACAGAGGTAAATAAAGACTTTGATAGTTATTCATAAAGTTCCTGTTATACAAAATGTTTCTTATCTGGCTGCTTCTCAAGTATAAGTTGACATCTTCCATTGAAACAGGAATTGTGTGATTGTCAAAAGCAGCTATCAGGTGGCTGGTGAAAATCATTTGTTTGTATGCATGGTATATTAACGGGACAAAATGCTTAATCAATCATATATAATAAATGTGCAGTTCCTACATCACCGGCAATGAAAGGTGTAATCATCTTTGGTGATTGATGTTCAACTGCCCCAGAGCCACAGGTGCCAATCCCTTTCTCCACAGTGAGGCGTGGGTGGCTCTACACTCCTTTTCTACAACATGACAGGGGGGGGCTGTAGTTGAATCCTGGGCCAAGCATGTTGTAACCTCTGTCATGTCAGGGCAGGATAATGAGACCTGTCCTCTCTACCAACATGCAGCTGAAGCTCTGCTGGAGAATCCTGGGTAACAATTCATATGAAGACCACATCTCAGGGGGGTTATTGAAGCATTCATTATGAATTAAAATGCTTCATGATGACTACACGCACTATAATAACATTCTTAAAATGAGTCATAGTCAATAGTAGTATTAATTAGACTTACAAAAAGTGAATTACAAATTTAGAAAACTGGTTATATTGCCATTATTTCTTGTTTCTACAGTTCCTCTTTGATTCCTTCATCTCCCTGATCAAGAAAGGAAAAGATGCCACTGTAATGTCTGTCATGCCTGCGAAACCTTACATACCGCCCAGAGCTAAGGTAAAGTATGTCCAACAGGTATATCATGGTTATGCACGTACAGGGATTAGGAACAGCATGTTCTTTTAGCTGTTGTTTTAAGGTAATTAGTGAATGAGTCAAATAGTTAGAACGGTTATAAAGACAAGAATAACAAATAACAAATAGGAATCTGTATCTGCTTTAGATACAGAAAAAAGGTTATGATATGACCTTAGAAGGATCCACCCAGGAACCTGAATGCCTGGATTATATTTTGATAATGACTCTTCATGTTTGTTTACTTGCAGGTGTCAAAGGTGCTGATACTGGGCTCCGGTGGTCTGTCTATCGGTCAGGCTGGAGAGTTTGACTACTCTGGGTCTCAGGCCATCAAGGCCATGAAGGTAAGAGAGAAGTGTTGGGCTAAGCTGTGGCTAAACATATACATTATATTATTGACTGTTTACAAAACATTTGCTTCAAATGACAGTTCACAGCTCTCTGAGGCAATTACTGGGTAAAACATGTATAAGCATTTCAAAATAAAGCTATATGTGAAAATAAAAGGGGTTAGTGCATTCATGTGACGCAGAGGGATGAGTTTGTCTGCTGAGCCAAGACTGAACATTTGTAGACGTTTACAAAACTTAAGAAAGTGTCCCTTTCCAGTCCTTGTAGAATTAATTGGCCATTTTGACAAGTCAAAGTACGAAAAGCACACATTTTTAACAATAATATCAGGGAGGCTGAATTATTCTCTGCTGCTTCAGTTCTAATGTCCTGATATTGGGCAGGTGGGCTCAGAACAGTCATTGTTAATGTTATCAGTAACGCCTGAGGCTTCTTCATACTGACTAGTTAAAAGGTCAAAAAGTTGTATTACAACCCAAAGACCTGGCTGTAAAACCACAGTTGCACATTAAAAACTGGAAGTGTACACGGAGACCTACGCTAAGACCGCTTCTAAAATAGTTTATTGTCTTTAATTTCCTCTGTGCTCATGTTATTGACCTTATTCTTATTTAGTGACCCTTCTCTGGTTGCATTCCTTTTGTGAAACACTTACATCGTAAAGAAAAGCGCTGTATAAATACATTTGTTATCATTATTAAAAGACAAAAATGATGTGTATTTCCCTGCTTATCAAATTGGCAAACATTCCATAGGCAATTCAAGTCATGAATGTTATAAACGTGACAATGTCGTTGCAGGAGGAAAACCTGAAGACGGTGCTCATGAACCCAAACATAGCCTCGGTCCAGACCAACGAAGTGGGCATCAAGCAGGCCGACTCAGTCTACTTCCTGCCCGTCACGCCACAGTTTGTAACTGAAGTCATCAAGGCCGAGCGTCCAGACGGCATCCTGCTCTCCATGGGGGGGCAGACTGCACTCAACTGTGGTGAGATGTGTGCAGCTGTTTGTGTCAATGTATCGGATTGCTGATCTGTGGTCCTGTTTCCCTGTGGGGATTCAAGTAGTGGGACATAGTGACTGTCAGGGATAGGGTTTACATTCCTACTTTGCAAGGCACTTACAGGGTCAGAAATATAACTCTCACCAAGGATATGTGCACGTCTGTTGTTGGGATAGCATATAGAAACTGCCATATGCATGGTTTTGTGGGAATCTTTCCAACGACCACTGATTTATTTGTCTTGGTTGCCTGTGTGTTTGTGTTCAGGAGTTGAATTATTCCAGAGTGGTGTCCTGAAGAAGTACGGTGTGAAGGTCCTAGGAACCCCGGTTGAGTCCATCATGGCCACAGAGGACAGGCAGCTTTTCTCAGACAAACTGAAGGAGATTAATGAAAAGATTGCCCCCAGTTTCGCTGTGGAGTCGGTAAGTATCATCTTCTTTCTGTGAACTTTGAGACAAAGGATATATACATATTTAGTTTTCAAGTGTTTGTGTGCATCTTTCAGGTGTCTGAAGCGTTGAAAGCAGCAGAGAAGATTGGCTACCCGGTGATGCTGCGATCGGCCTATGCCCTTGGGGGTCTGGGCTCTGGTCTGTGTGCCAACAAAGAGATGCTTGAGGAAACTGCCAACAAGGTCAGAATAAATGCCGCAGGGTAGGGACGGTGGAAGCATCTGTACCAAATTATGTTTGTTATTCTTTGTTATGCTTTCTTTTATCATGCAGATCAAATCAGCAATGAAGCATTCTACCTAAACGTTATAAAGTGTTATAACTTCATCCATGTTTGAAGCATTCACTTGTACAATGATAGAAGCTTTGAAATAGCTTAGTTATGTCTTTTTGGTGCTCTGCCAGGAAGGGAATAGTTTGCAGTTGCTTAGCAACATTCTTTTAGGCTCGTCCAGCACCACACTGTGTCTGACGGCAGTTATAATCTGTGATCACAGGCTGCCAAATGAACGGTGTGTGACAGACTGCTTTCAAATGTTGCATATTCTTCTAAGCCGTCCAGTAAGTGCTGATGATTTGCTCTTTTTCTCGTCTTGCATTCAAAATAGTTCATTTTTTGTTTCATTTGGATGTTTCAATGTGAGTCTTTGCTGGTTATGCTCAGCGGATGTTCCACAGTTTGGTATCAAGTGCAGAGCAAATATATAATTCACAAGGTCCAATATTTGACAAAGATAAAAAATGAAAACCCAAGGTAAACACTTATTCCTCTAACCCTATGTTCTCAGTGTTATCAAAAGAGTATCTACCCACTGGCACATGGCCTTTATGCAGGGTATCACATTTGGTTGCAAATATATTTGAATGATTTGAATCCTTAACTAATTAAAAACACAGTCTATGTAACGTTGAGGTTTTAGGGTTTGACGAGAAAGATGCTAATGATGGAGGCTGTAATTCATGCATAAATGCATCATATTGTTAAGTTATTGGTCTGTTGGTTGTTTTTACATACACAGCCATCTGTTTGACTGTGCTTCTATGAAAATGTTCTCCCTTCCTTTGATGTCTGGTTTGTATTAAGGTCCATGGAGCTGTTATGCCACACACGGTGTCCTTCACTGAAAAATAAATTAAGTGCAAACAAATTGCACTGGTATGTTAAACCATTAAATCAAAAAGTGCAGGTTGATTATTATTCTTAATTATTTCCACTAAATAATGTCTGTTTTTAATGTTATTCTATTTGTAAAACCAATATGAATTGTGTTGTGTTTGAGAACATTCAAAAAGTATCTCACAATATGTAAATCTCTTCACCAGCTTTGTAAAGTTGGCACACATAATTTTATCTGATTATAATCTGTGCGTATTGTGCTGTAGGCTCTGGCCATGAGCAGTCAGATCCTGGTGGAGAAGTCTCTGAGGGGCTGGAAGGAGGTGGAGTATGAGGTGGTGAGAGACGTGGCTGATAACTGCGTCACCGTCTGCAACATGGAGAACTTCGACCCGCTGGGCATCCACACAGGTGCTAAAACCTTCACTACATACTGATGTGTTCGTGTTCAGAGTATTGTGCTCTGTGTTGTAGAATTAGTTGCAGTATTCTGTTCTCACTTTTGCTGTGTTTGATCGTGTTCTGTTTGCTATTCTGTTGTCCAAAAAAAGCACTCTGTCTTCGGAGGCTACTTGAGGATAAATGTGTCTTCTTCTTCTTCTTCTTCTTCAGGTGACTCCATAGTAGTGGCACCGAGCCAGACACTATCCAACGAGGAGTACCACATGCTCCGTGAAACGGCCATTAAAGTCGTCCGTCACCTTGGTATTATCGGCGAGTGCAACATCCAGTACGCCCTCCACCCCTCCTCTCTGGAGTACTGCATCATCGAGGTCAACGCCCGGCTCTCCAGGAGCTCTGCTTTGGCATCCAAAGCCACCGGGTGAGAGAATACATGAATACATATTTCACACTGCTGGTACGCTGGTGTTACAATATGTTGGACAATATTAAAATATATATACAGCTTACATTTAAATTAATTAAGTAATTAATTAAATTCTTAACAATCTAAAATATCTTTAAGTGAACAAACATAATGCTTATTATTTGATGAATAATCTTCACATAATAGTGTAGGAGTTCTGCAACATTGGATAGCTCCATCCATCGATCCATCTTCTCCCGCTTATCCGTGGTCGGGTCGCGGGGGTAGCAGTTCCAGCAGAGAGCCCCAAACTTTCTTTTCCCTGGCCACATCAACCAGCTCTGACTGGGGGATCCCAAGGGGCTCCCAGGCCAGCGAAGAGATATAATCCCTCCACCTGGTCCTAGGTCTACCCCTTGGTCTCTTCCCAGCTGGACGTGCCTGGAACACCTCCCTACGGAGGCGCCCAGGTGGCATCCTAACTAGGTGCCCGAACCACCTCAACTGGCTCCTTTCGACGCGAAGGAGGAGCGGTTCAACTCCGAGTCCCTCCCGGATGACCGAACTTCTCACCTTATCCCTAAGGGAGACACCAGCCACCCTGCGGAGAAAACCCATCTCGGCCGCTTGTACCCGCGATCTCGTTCTTTCGGTCATGACCCATCCTTCATGACCATAGGTGAGGGTAGGAACGAAAATGGCGCGGTAGACAGAGAGCTTTGCCTTCTGGCTCAGCTCCCTTTTCGTCACAACGGTGCGGTAAAGCGACTGCAGTACCGCTCCCGCTGCTCCGATTCTTCGGCCCACCTCACGATCTATTGTTCCCTCACTCGAGAACAAGACCCCGAGATACTTGAACTCCTTCACTTGGGGTAAGGACTCATTCCCTACTTGGAGTGGACAGTCCATCGGTTTCCTGCTGAGAACCATGGCCTCAGATTTGGAGGTGCTGATCCTCATCCCAGCCGCTTCACACTCGGTTGCGAACCGATCCAGTGAGTGCTGAAGGTCGCAGACCGATGAAGCCATCAGAACCACATCATCTGCAAAAAGCAGTGGTGCAATCCTTAGTCCACCGAACTGCAGACCACCTCCTCCACGACTACGCCTCGAAATCCGATCCATGTATATTACAAACAGGATTGGTGACAAAGCGCAGCCCTGGCGGAGGCCAACCCTCACCTGAAATGGGTCCGACTTACTGCCGAGGACCCGGACACAGCTCTCGCTTTGGGAGTACAGAGATTCAGCTTTAATGTGAAGCTGCTTCTCAGACTGTTTTCATTGTCCCGCAGCACGCGTGTCCCTAGTTTAGGGGCAAATGGATGTCCAACCTCTCGGGAGATCGACCGACAGTGGTCGGTCTAGCCAAAGTGAAAGACCCTATTTAGGGGCAATGGATGTCCACTCTCGGGAGATCGACCGACAGTGGTGCGCATTAGCCAAAGTGACAGACCTAATGTTAGACTTTTTACAGGCAATGAACGTCCACTCTCGGGAGACGCCGCAGTGGTGCGGTTAGCCAAAGTGACACAGACCTAATGTTAGCCTATTTACAGGCAATGGACGTCCACTTCTCGGGAAGACGACCGAAGTGGTGCGGTTAGCCAAAGTGACAGACCTAATGTTAGTCCTATTTACAGGCAATGGACGTCCCACCGTCTCGGAGAGAGACCTCCAGCATGTGTCCCTGAAATCGTGGGAACTCAAGGTTAATTTTCACACATCCAGGTCAGGAGATCCGGGAAAGATCAACCCTCTGTGGCCCCTCACAAGACCCCCAAAGGAGGACCACAGACCTCCAGCATGTGTCCCTGCATGGGCACCTCCATGAACCTTGCACACCGTGGAGTCCCCCCGACTCCCGGACGTTAAGCACTCCCCCACGAACCTAAAACCAGAATGTCACACCCTGGAGAACCTCATCGCCCCCTGGTAACCCTAAAAGGGGGTGGATTTGCGGTGCCCGCCCGCTTTACGTCCGCCATCGGCATCCATATTCGGCCTTATTCACGGCACCCACCGACCCCTTCTGTGGAGGATATTCTCATGGCTCCTGGTAACCTTTAATAGTCTGATACTACCAGGGCTCATCACCGCCAGCACTTTACAGCCAGAAATAATGTTTAATGGGTAGGGGAGTAGTTATTTAAACAGTCTAGGAAGAAGAAGAGTAATAGCCTGTCATTTAATGCACGATATCATTTAACATTGAACATACTCCTGGAAATGCACAGAATATGTCCATTTTCCAAGAGGAGACTTCCATGTTAAATGATAAAATAACATGCAGACGGCTATACCCAGGAACACAGTGTTTGAAAGGCCGAAGAAAAGTAGTTTAAAATAAGTCGGAAAAAATAAGATTTTAACGTACAAGAGAAGGTATAAAGTAAAGCCTGTTCTCATAAACTTGCACATAACTATAAATTGAACATTCTCCTGGAAATGCACAGAATCATGTCCATTTCTCCAGGAGAAGATCCATGTTAACCTCCTGCAAAATGAACAGGCAATAACCCAGGAACAAGTATTAGAAGAACGGGAGAAGTTGTTTATCAGAAAGTGTTATTACGTGTGGAAGAGCCTTTTAGCCGTGTCCATTTTGCAGGATAAGAATTTAACATGTAACCTCTCCCGGAAAGCCAGAAATGTTCATTTTCAGTCTAGAGGGTAATGTTAAATGAATCCTGCAAAATGACAGGCATAAAAACACCCAGGGATACTGTTTGAAAGGCAGGGAAAATTGTTTAAAATAGTCTGATAGCCTCCAGGGCGCACCGCATTTTAACAAGGCCAGGGAAAGGTGTCTGAATCCTGGGGTAAACATTGTTTAAATAGTCCTGACAGCCTGGCACTGTATTTGCCCTCTGGGAACCTTCAGGTTATATTCATGTTCCTATTATTTATTTAAATAATCACATGATTTTACAAAACAGTATAAACAGTATACATATATACAATAAGAATATAACAATATACATAATAAAAACATGAAAAGTGGGAAAATGAGAAATTGTATCCGAAAATAGTGCCTCAATAATGCGGGAATGTGGACAGTAGCCAGAGACTCACAGGCACACACACATGCAGAGATCCAGGGGCGGAGCACATGGCTTTTTTACCCAGAATAAGTCTGTGAGAGGCGGGAGACTCAGAGGACAGGCTGCAGTCACCTCACTTTTCGTTAACCCAGGAAAGGAGCAGGAATTCTGGCTGCGTGAGTGTAAAAGCGCATTAAGGATTTTTAATCCGACAGCCGCTGATGCGCACGGAAGTCTGGCCCGTTTCGTTAACATTTTGAATGCCAATGGGCGTAATTCGCCGTCCGTTTCGTTAAAACGCCGGACTGGAGCCTGTGCAGGGCCCCAGTGAAGCTCCAGACGTGTGCATGTGTTAGGGAACGATATGAACCGTGTGGTAAATGAGTGTTAAAAGTGCATTAACGTTTTTAATCCGACAGCAGCCGCTAACAATCTCACTTGTCACCCCAGGAAATGAGCGGATTTTGTGACGGTAGGCTGAGTGCTAAGGTGCATTCAAACTGGTTTAATTAAACAGAGGTACAGGCTGCTTCACATCACACTTTTACCCAGGCAATGACGCTGATTGTGGGTAGGCTGAGGCATTAACTGTTTAATCCCGACAGCCACTGATGTCACGGAAGGTCTGGGTTTCGTTACATTTGAATGCCACGGAAATCCGTCCGTTTCGTTAAAACGCCGGCCTGGAGCCTGTGCTGGACCCCAGTGACGAGCTCCAGACTGTGTGCACTGGTGTTAGGGGAACCATTTGAACGGTGTACATGAGTCGGTTAAAGTCATTCATCTGTTTTTAATCCGAACAGCCGCGGGTGTCTGACGGAAAGCAGGCGGACAATTGGATTATTTAACCCCAGTGAATAACTGTCTGCAAGGCGGGGAAGTGTCCTGCAGCCATCCATGAACGGCATAATGATTAGAAATGATTTCCTAGGGCAGAAAGCGGTTTTTAAATGTCGAAAACAAAATAATTTTAAACTGTTAAAAGCACAAAGTGATTTGAGTGCATTCTCATGTGTCCCCACAGGAAGGGGCGCATCATCCCAGGGACATCAGTGCATTAATAAGTAAAAAATACAACAAAAACAGGGCAATCAATGATTTAAGTGCAGGAGCTCCGCACCACACACAGGTACATCCTAAATCCCAACATGGTGACCCACGGTGAATTTAACTATTTCCTGCGGGGAAAGAGTGCTGAAAATCGGATTAAAGCCCTGCTACAGTGCTGTGTAAAAGTCAGATTGTTTCAAAGACCCATAGTAAATACAGGTCGGGTCCGGGTAGTGCTGGAAAAATGGACACCGCCTGGGAATACCCCGGTGCTGTAACGTCTTTTTTTAAATGCAGCTACATGCATGGTGACAAGGTACGATTTGCTTTATTTATACCCTAAATAGCATGCTAAGCGGGGTGGAATTAGTTCAGAAAGCCATGCACACTATGCTCATGCTCAAGGTCTTCCATCAACTGAGACCGGGGAAAAACCTCGATTTAGCCCCTCACACACCCCGATAGGACGACTAAGCAGCCTCCAGCAGCGGTCCCTCACATGCACACTCTGCTCATGTCAGTCTTCCATCAAATAGACCGGGGGAAAACACCTCCGGATTTACTGCCCCTCCGACACACCCCCGAGAGGGGACGGACTAGAGCAGCCTCCAGCACGGCTCCCTCACCATGGCAAACTCTGGCTCATGTCAGCTCTTCCATCAATAGACCGGGGAAAACACCTCGCGATTTACCCCTCACACACTCACGAAGGATGGACTAAGCAGCCTCCACACGGCCTCCCTCACATGCACACTCTGCTCATGTCAGTCTTCCATCAAATAGACGGGAAACACCTCGCTTTATGCCCCCTCACACACCCCCGAAGGACGGACTAAGCAGCTCCAGCACAGGCTCCTCACATGCACACTCTGCTCATGTCATGTCCTTTCCATCAAATATAAGACCCATGGGAAACACCTCGATTAGCCCTCCACACACCCCGGAAGGACGGACTGAGGACCTCCGGCAACAGTGGCACTTCCATAAAACCTCATGCACCGTGAGTCCCCGGGCCCCCGGACGTAAGCACTCCCCACGGACTAAAACCGCAGATGATCACACCCTAAAGAACCCTCATGCCCCTGGTAACCCTAAAGGTTGTGGATTTTACGGAGCTTTACCGTCCGCACATCGGCATCCATTCCTTCTTCATTACACCACCACCCTTCTTTGGAGGTATTCCTCATGCCCTGGGGGGGGGGGGGGGGGTAACCCTTTAAATAGTCTGATACTACCAGGGCTCATCACCGCACTTTACAACCAGAAAATGTTTAAATGTCGGGGACGAGTGTTTTAAAACGTCTGGAAGAGAGTTGTGCCCTGTCATGTTTGCCCGATATCATTTAACATTGAAACATACTCCTGGAAATGCACAGAAATAATGTTCCATTTCCAGGAGAGATTCCATGTTAACATGAATAGTCGTGCAAAATGAAGGCTATTAACCCAGGAACAAGTGTTGAAGGCGGGGGAAAGTGTTTAAAAATAGTGGAAAAGTGTTTTAAAAGTATGGAAAAGCGTTGTTAGCCCTGTCATTTTGCAGGATATAATTTAACATTGATCATCTCCTGGAAATGCACAGAATAGTGTTCATTTTCAGGAGAGGGTCCAATGTTAAATGATAATCCTGCAAATGACACGGCAAAACACCCCAGGGATATCGTTGTTTGAAAAGGCAGGGAGGGAGTTGTTTTAAAATACTCTGATACCTCCAGGTGCGGCACCGCATTTTACAAGCCAGGGAAGGTTCTGAATCCTGGGTAAACATTGTTTAGAATAGTCTGACCCCTGGCTAGTATTTGCCCTGGGAACCTTCAGAGGTTATATTCATGTTTATTATTTATTAATAATACATGATTTTTACAAACAGTATACACAGTATACATACTATACAATAATAATAATATAACAATATACATAATAAAAACATGAAAAGGTGCGAAATGGAAATGTATCCGAAAATAGCTGCCTCATATGCCGTGGCATCGTGGACAGTAGCCAGAGACTCACGGCACACACACATGCAGAAGATCCAGGGGCGCGGAGCACATGGCTTTTTTTACCCATGAAAATAAGTCTCTGAGAGGCGGGGGACTAGAAGGACGGGCGTGCAGTCACCTCACTTTGGTAACCAGAATTCCTGCTCCTTTCCCTGGGTTACAAGTGGGTGCGCAGCCTGTCCTCTGAGTCCTCCCCGCCTCTCAGAGACTTTATTTCTGGTAAAAAAAGCCATGTGCTCCGCCCCCTCGGATCTCTGCATGTGTGTGTGCCTGATGGAAGTCTCTGGCTACTGTCCACATGCCCGCAGTTATGGAGGCAGCTATTTTCGGAATACATTATTCTCATTATTCACCACTTTTCATGTTTTTTATTATGTATATTTGTTATATTATTTATATTGTATATATGTATACCTGTGTATACTGTTTTTTGTAAAATCATGTGATTATTAAATAAATAATAAAACATGATATAACGCTTGAAGGTTCCCACGGCGGGCAATACAGTGCAGGTGTCAGAACTATTTAAACAATGTTTACCCACGGGATTCAGACACCTTCCCTGGCTTGTAAAATGCGGTGCAGCCCTGGAGGTATCAGAGTATTTTAAACA
The DNA here is from genome assembly GCF_000735185.1 of Notothenia coriiceps. Classification (NCBI taxonomy): domain Eukaryota; kingdom Metazoa; phylum Chordata; class Actinopteri; order Perciformes; family Nototheniidae; genus Notothenia; species Notothenia coriiceps. Next base: position 25,473 of record NW_011354206.1, on the reverse strand, counting down.
ACTTTTCACCTGCCTTTCAAACACGTACCCTGGGTGTTTTAGCCCTGCCCATTTTGCAGGATATCATTTAACATTACCCTCTCCTTGAAATGAACATATTCTGTGCATTTTCCCGGAGATATCATGTTAAAATTATATCCTGCAAATGACAGGCTAAAACGCTCTTCATACTTTTAAAAACACTTTTCCGACTATTTTAACAACTTTCCCCGCCTTTCAAAACTTGTTCCTGGGTTATAGCCCTGTCATTTTGCACGATATCATTTAACATGGAATCTCTGCCTGGAAATGGACATATCTGTGCATTTCCAGGAGATGTTCAATGTTAAATGATATCGTGCAAAATGACAGGCTACAACTCTCTTCCAGAACGTTTAAAAACACTTCCCGACCATTTACACATTATTTCTGCTGTAAAGTGCGTGCGATGAGCCCTGGTAGTATCAGATCTATTTAAAGGGTTACCAGGAGTCGTGAGAATATCCTCCAAAGAAGGGTGGTGGTGTCATGAAGAAGGCCGAATATGGATGCCGATGCTGCGGACGGTAAAGCTCCGTAAAATCCACAACCTTTAGGGTTACCAGGGGCATGAGTTCTTTAGGGGTGTGATCATCTGGGTTTTAGGTCCGTGGGGCGGAGTGCTTAAGTCCGGGGGCCCGGGACTCACGGTGCATAGGTTATGGAAGTGCCACTGTTGCCGGAGGTCCTCAGTCCGATCCTTCGGGGGTGTGTGAGGGCGCTAAATCGAGGTGTTTTCCGGTCTATTTGATGGAAGACTGACATGAGCAGAGTGGGTTGCATGTGAGTGGAGCGTGCTGGAGCTGCTTAGTCCGTCCTTCGGGGGTGTGTGAGGGGCTAAATAAGAGGTGTTTTCCCCGGTCTATTTGATGGAAGACTGACATGAGCAGAGTGTGCATGTGAGGAGCCGTGCTGGAGCCTGCTAGTCCATCCTTCGGGAGGTGTGTGAGGGGCTAAATCGAGGTGTTTTCCCCCGGTCTATTTTGGAGGAAGACTGACATGAGCAGAGTTTGCATTGTGAGGGAAGCCGTGCTGGAGCTGCTTAGTCACCGTCCTTCGGGTGTGTGAGGGGCTTAAATCGAGGTGTTTTCCCCGGTCTACTTGATGGAGACTGTGCATGAGCAGAGGTGTGCTGTGAGGGAGCCGTGCCTGAGCTGCTTTAGTCCGCTCCTTCGGGGGTGTGTGAGGGGCTAAATCGAGGGTGTTTTCCCCGTCTATTTGATGAAGAACTGACCATGAGCAGAGTGTGCATGCTTTGAAACTAATCCACCCCCGCTTAGCATGGCCTATTTTTAGGGTATAATCGTACCTTGTCACCATGCCTGTAGCTGCATCTAAAAAAGCTTACAGCAGCCGGGTAGTCCCAGGCGGTGGTCCCATCCAAGCACTGACCCGGCCCGACCTGTATTACTATGGGTCTTTGAACAATCTGACTTTTACCACACTGTGAGCAGGGTTTAATCCGATTTTCGCACTGCTTTCCCCCCCAGAAACTAGTTTAAATCACGTGGTCACCATGGTGGGGATTTAGGAATGTACCTGTGTGTGGTGCGGAGCTTCCTGCAACTTTAAATCCATTGATTTGCCCCTTTTTTTGTTGTATTTTTTACTATTAATCGCACTGTGCTCCCTGGGATGATGCGCCTCCTGTTGGGACACATGAAGAATCTGCCACTCAAATCCTTTGTGCTTTTTAAACAGGTTAAAAAAAAAAAAAAAATAATTTTTTTCGACATTTAAAAACCCGTTTCTGCCCTGGAAATCACTTTCTAATCAAATTATTACCAGTTATGGATGGGATGCAGGAACACTTCCCGCCTTGCAGACATTCTATTCCTGGCCGTAAAATAATCAATTTGTTCCGCCTGCTTTCCGTCAGCACCTCTGCGCCTGTCGGATTAAAACAGATGAATGCACTTTTAACACTCTGTACACGTTCAAAGGTTCCCTAAACACAGTGCACACAGTCTGGAGCTCTCACTGGGTCCTGCACAGGCTCCAGGCCGGCGTTATTAACGAAACGGACGGATTCCCGTGCATTCAAATGTTAAACGAAACCGGCCAGACTTCCGTGCACTCAGTGGCTGTCGCTTCAGTTTCGCCTCCGTCCACAAATCCAGCTCATTGCCTGGTACAAGTGTGATGTGACCAGCAGCCTGTACTCTGTTTAATTAAAACCAGTTTAATGCACCCTTTAGCACTCCAGCCTACCCACAAATCCGCTCATTCTCCTGGGTGAACAGTGACGCTCTGCTTAGCGGCTGCTGTCCGGATTCAAACCGTCTTATGCACCTTTCTAACACTCATTTACACGTTCATATGGTCCTAACAAGTGCACACAGTCTGGAGGTCTCACTGGGGCCCTGCACAGGCTCCAGTCCCCGGAGTTTTAACGAAACGGACGGATTTACGCCCATTTGGCCATTTCAAATGTTAACCGCGGCCAGACTTCCGTGCCTGCGGCTGTCGATTAAACAGCTTAATGCGATTTTTACACTCACCGCCAGCCAGAATTCCTGCTTCCTTTCCTGGTTACAAAGTGAGGCTGGACGAAGCCTGTCCTCTGCGTCTCCGGCCACCCTCACAGACTTATTCTCTGGGTAAAAAAAGCCATGTGCTCCGCCCACCGGAGTCTCTGCATGTGTGTGTGCTGTGAGTCCTCTGGCTACTGTCCCACATGCCCGCCATTATGAGGCACTATTTTCGGATCATTTCTTCATTTTCACCACTTTTCATGTTTTTATTATGTATATTGTTATACTTTATTCTTATTGTATATATGTATTACCTGTGTATACTGTTTTTGTAAAAATCATGTGATTATTAAAATAAATAATAAAACATGACATATAACCTTGAAGGTTCCCCAGAGGCAAATACAGTGCCCAGGTGTCAGACTATTTAAACAATGTTTAACCCAGGGATTCCAGACACCTTCCCTGGCTTTGTAAAATGCGGTGGCGACCTGGAGGTATCAGACTATTTTAAACAATTTTCCCTGCCTTTCAAACACGTATCCCTGGGTGTTTTAGCCTGTCATTTTGCAGGATATCATTTAACATTGATCTCCTGAAAAATGAACATATCTGTGCATTTCCGGGAGAGTTACATGTTAATTATATCCTGAACAAATGACAGGCCTAAAAGGCTCTTCCACACTTTGTAAAAACACTTTTTCCGACTATTTTAAACAACTTTCCCCCGCCTTTACAAACACTTGTTCCTGGGTTATAGGCCTGGTCATTTGCGACGATATCATATTAACATGGAATCTCTCCGGAAATGGAACATATTCTGTGCATTTCCAGGAGACTGTTCAATGTTAAAATGATATTGTGCAAAAGTGACAGGCTACAACTCTCTGCCGACGTTTAAAACACTTTTCCGACTATTTTAAACAACTTTTCCCGCTTCTCAAACACTTGTTCACTGGGTTATAGCCTGTTCATTTTGCACGATATCATTTTAACATGGATCTCTCCTGGAAATGACATATTTCTGTGCATTTCCAGGAGATGTTCAATGTTACAATGATATCGTGCAAAATGACAGGCTACAACTCTCTTCCAGACGTTTAAAAACACTTTCCCGACCATTTAAACTTATTTCTGGCTTGTAAAGTGCGGTGATGAGCCCTGGTAGCTATCAGACTATTTAAAGGGTTACCAGAGAGCATGAGAATTCTCCACAGAAGCGGTGGTGGTGCCGTGAAATAAAGGCCGAATATGGATGCCGATGGGCCCGGACGGTAAAGCCCGCAAAATCCAACCCCCCTTTTAGGGTTTACCAGGGGCATAGGTTCTGCATGGGTGTGAATCATCTGGGTTTAGTTCGTGGGGGAGTGCTTAAGTCCGGGAGTCCGGGGACTCACGGTGTGCCAAGGTTATGGAGGTGCCCACCTGTCAGGGACAGCATGCTGGAGGTTGTGGTCCGTCCTTGGGTCCTTGGAGGGGCCACAGAAGAGGTGATTTTTCCCGTCTCCTGACCTAGAGTGTTGAAATAACTGACTCCACATTTCAGGGACACATGCTGGAGGTCCTCTCCCGAGAGTGGACTCCATTGCCTGTAAATAGATAACATTAGGTGCTGTCACTTTGGGCTAACCGCACACTTTCGGTCGTCTCCCGAGGAGTGGGACGTTCCATTGCCTGTAAATAGGTCTAACATTAGGGTCTGTCATTTGGCTACACCGCAACCACTGCGGTCTCTCCCGGAGTGGACGTCCATTGCCTGTAAAAAGGTCTAACATTAGGTCTGTCACTTTGGCTAATCGCACCACCTGGTCGGTCGTGCTACCCGAGAGTGGACATCCATTGGCCCCTAAATAGGGGTCTTTCCTTTGGCTAACCGCACCACTCGTCGGTCGTCTCCGCGAGAGTGGACATCCATTGCCCTAATAGGGAGGGCGTGCGGGAGTATGGTGAGGAGTCTCTACTCAGGGCCATCCAATCTCTGTACTTGCCAAAAGCGGAGCTGTGCCGGCGTCCTCGGCAGTAAGTCGACCCATTTCAGTTGAGGGTTGGCCCTCCACCAAGGCTGCGCTTTGTTCACCATCCTGTTTGTAACATATCATGGTCGGATTTCGAGGCGTAGTCTGGGGAAGGGCGGTCTGCAGTTCGGTGGACTAAGGTTGCACCACTGCTTTTTGCACAGATGATGTGTTCTGATGGCCTTCATCGGATCTGCAACCTATCAGCACTCACTGCCGGTTCAGCAACCGGTGTGAACGGCTGCGATGCGGAACAAAGCCTCTCCAAATCTGAGGCCATGCGTTCTAGCAGGAACCGATGGAATCTGACCACTCCAAGTAGGGAATCGAGTCCTTACCCCAAGTGAAGGAGTTCAAGTATCTCGGGTCATTGTTCTCGAGTGAGGGAACAATGGAGCGTGACGATGGGGTCGGAGATCGGAGCAGCGGGAGACGGTTACTGCATTCCGCTTTACGCACCGTTGTACGAAAAGGGGTGAGCCAGAAGGCAAAGCTCTCTCTGATCTACCGGCCATATTCCGTTCCTACCCTCACACTATGGTCATGAAGGATGGGTCATGACCGAAAGAACGAAGATCGTCGGATAAACAAGCGGCCGAGAATTGGTTTTCTCCGCAGGGTGGCTGGTGTCTCCCTTAGGGAATAAGGCCGAGAGTTCGGTCCTCCGGAGGAGACTCGAGTTGAACCGCCCTCCTTCGCGTTCGAAAGGAGCAGTTGAAGGTGGATTCGGGCACCTAGTTAGGATGACCACTGGGCGCGTCCTATGGAGGCTGGTTCCAGACGCACGTCCAGCTGGGAAGAGACGAAGGGGTAGACCTAGGACCGGTGGAGGGTTTATAATCGCCTGGGAGCGCCTTGGGATCCCCCAGTCAGAGCGGATGATGTGGCCAGCGGAAAAGAAGTTTGGGGCTCTCTGCGGACTGCTACCTCCGCGACCCGACCACTGAAAGCGGGAGAAGACTGGATGGATGGATGGATAGCAGGGTCTCCCACAACATAGACTTTACTTGGCAGCCGCCCAGGTCATATTAACTGGCCGCAAAAGTATAAAATTCACGAGCATTTAGGTTTAATTTTTTATATCCGCCCGCGAGCACGGACGGTATCTGCGATCCCTTGCTCTACCTCATCGCCATCGCGTGAAGGGTCCTGCTCTTTTGGCGCTCTCGAACAGTAAAAAAGACAAAGACCCCTGCTGTAACCCCACCCACCCACTTGTTCCTAAAGCGAATGTCACCCTCAAAGGTCTGTTTATTTCATTTTAAGATGCGCACCAAGCAACTCTCCAGGTCTTTTGAGAACCACGGGCAAAAAAGTATGTGCA
>NW_011354206.1:18061-19388 GCF_000735185.1 Notothenia coriiceps | reverse complement strand
TGACGTGCCTGAGGACACGGTCCACAAAACTTAGGGAACAAACGGCGCCACAAGGATTTGGCATCAACAAGAAAATAAACCATTAGGGTGCAAAACAGAAAAAGAAATGAAAAAAGCGATACACTTCACTGGCCTTCCTATTCGCCGCCTGAAGGAGGAGCGCTCTGCCGAGTCCCTCCCTGAGAATGAAACGAACTTCACATCACCTATGCACCAAAAAAATATTCACCTAGCGGAGAACACCAGTACCACCTGCCGAAGAAAACCGCATCTCGGACATAAAATATCAAAACCAAGCACCGGAATAATACCTACGCTAAAGATCTCGCTTCTTTAGATCAGGTCATGACCCAAAAACAACATTGCAGTGACCAGTAAAGGTGAGCGGTCAGGACGAAAATCGAGCCGCCACACCACCACAAACCAAAGATAGACGAAGAGCTTTGCGCTTCGCGCCTCAGCTCCCTTTTCGCGTCGCACGGCTGCAACCCGAGCTAAGACGAGCACTGCCGGAACAACTCCAACAGCTTACGCGCTGCCGCTTGCCTCGAATTCATGCCAACCGAGCCCATCTCACCGACGACTCCATTGTTCCCTCACTCCGCTAAAGCAGAACAAGACCACCGAAGATACGTGTGAACTCCTATCACTATCCGCGCTAGGACCTCAATTCACCTCTCACATTACAAATTGGCAACAGTGAGACAGCTGACTCCAATCACGGTTCCACTGCTGAGAAGCGAATGCCACAGATTTGGAGCTGCTGCGTCTTCACGCAGGACAGCCACCGCTATCCACGACACAATCGCTTGTTCGGAACACCAGGATCAGATGACAAGTGCCCTGAGGTCAGCGAACGACGATGAAAGCCAATCAGATCACATCATCTGCAAAAGCAGTAGGTTGCAATCACCATTAGACTCCAAACCGACTGCAGACGCCTTACCGCGCCCACGAACTACGCATCGAAATCCCAGGGACGTCCAGGTGCATCTATATTTACCATAACAAGGCAATTGCGGCTGGCAAGTCGGAGCGCCGAGCCTACCAAAAAACCCCTCGCAGCCCTGGCGGAGGCCAACCCTCACCTGAAATGGGTCCGACTTACTGCCGAGGACCCGGACACAGCTCTCGCTTTGGGAGTACAGAGATTGGATGGCCCTGAGTAGAGACCCCCTCACCCCATACTCCCGCAGCACCTCCCACAGTGACTCCCTGGGAACCCGGTCATACGCCTTCTCCAAGTCTACAAAACACATGTAGACTGGATAAGCGTACTCCCAGGCCCCCTCCAGGATCCTTGCGAGAGTAAAAAGCTGATCCGTCG
>NW_011354206.1:14090-14790 GCF_000735185.1 Notothenia coriiceps | reverse complement strand
AGACAGAGAGCTTTGCCTTCTGGCTCAGCTCCCTTTTCGTCACAACGGTGCGGTAAAGAGACTGCAGTACCGCTCCCGCTGCTCCGATTCTCCGACCCATCTCACGCTCCATTGTTCCCTCACTCGAGAACAAGACCCCGAGATACTTGAACTCCTTCACTTGGGGTAAGGACTCATTCCCTACTTGGAGTGGACAGTCCATCGGTTTCCTGCTGAGAACCATGGCCTCAGATTTGGAGGTGCTGATCCTCATCCCAGCCGCTTCACACTCGGTTGCGAACCGATCCAGTGAGTGCTGAAGGTCGCAGACCGATGAAGCCATCAGAACCACATCATCTGCAAAAAGCAGTGGTGCAATCCTTAGTCCACCGAACTGCAGACCCCCTCCCCCACGACCTACGCCTCGAAATCCGATCCATGTATATTACAAACAGGATTGGTGACAAAGCGCAGCCTTGGCGGAGGCCAACCCTCACCTGAAATGGGTCCGACTTACTGCCGAGGACCCGGACACAGCTCTCGCTTTGGGAGTACAGAGATTGGATGGCCCTGAGTAGAGACCCCCTCACCCCATACTCCCGCAGCACCTCCCACAGAGACTCCCTGGGAACCCGGTCATACGCCTTCTCCAAGTCTACAAAACACATGTAGACAGGATAAGCGTACTCCCAGGCCCCCTCCAGGATCCTTGCGAGAGTAA
>NW_011354206.1:13368-13933 GCF_000735185.1 Notothenia coriiceps | reverse complement strand
CCTCACTCGAGAACAAGACCCCGAGATACTTGAACTCCTTCACTTGGGGTAAGGACTCATTCCCTACTTGGAGTGGACAGTCCATCGGTTTCCTGCTGAGAACCATGGCCTCAGATTTGGAGGTGCTGATCCTCATCCCAGCCGCTTCACACTCGGTTGCGAACCGATCCAGTGAGTGCTGAAGGTCGCAGACCGATGAAGCCATCAGAACCACATCATCTGCAAAAAGCAGTGGTGCAATCCTTAGTCCACCGAACTGCAGACCCCCTCCCCCACGACTACGCCTCGAAATCCGATCCATGTATATTACAAACAGGATTGGTGACAAAGCGCAGCCCTGGCGGAGGCCAACCCTCACCTGAAATGGGTCCGACTTACTGCCGAGGACCCGGACACAGCTCTCGCTTTGGGAGTACAGAGATTGGATGGCCCTGAGTAGAGACCCCCTCACCCCATAGTCCCGCAGCACCTCCCACAGTGACTCCCTGGGAACCCGGTCATACGCCTTCTCCAAGTCTACGAAACACATGTAGACTGGATGAGCGTACTCCCAGGCCCCCTCCAG
>NW_011354206.1:12681-13328 GCF_000735185.1 Notothenia coriiceps | reverse complement strand
AACAACCCCGATTTCTCTTATTCTTCTCCTTCTCTCTCTCTCTACCTACACTCATTCGTCTTTGATCAGACCCCCGGTATACGNACTGGATCGGTTCGCAACCGAGTGTGAAGCGGCTGGGATGAGGATCAGCACCTCCAAATCTGAGGCCATGGTTCTCAGCAGGAAACCGATGGACTGTCCTGGACAGTCCATCGGTTTCCTGCTGAGAACCATGGCCTCAGATTTGGAGGTGCTGATCCTCATCCCAGCCGCTTCACACTCGGTTGCGAACCGATCCAGTGAGTGCTGAAGGTCGCAGACCGATGAAGCCATCAGAACCACATCATCTGCAAAAAGCAGTGGTGCAATCCTTAGTCCACCGAACTGCAGACCCCCTCCCCCACGACTACGCCTCGAAATCCGATCCATGTATATTACAAACAGGATTGGTGACAAAGCGCAGCCTTGGCGGAGGCCAACCCTCACCTGAAATGGGTCCGACTTACTGCCGAGGACCCGGACACAGCTCTCGCTTTGGGAGTACAGAGATTGGATGGCCCTGAGTAGAGACCCCCTCACCCCATACTTCCGCAGCACCTCCCACAGTGACTCCCTGGGAACCCGGTCATACGCCTTCTCCAAGTCTACAAAACACATGTAGACTG
>NW_011354206.1:0-12641 GCF_000735185.1 Notothenia coriiceps | reverse complement strand
TGTGCCTTGGCAGTCTCTGACAAGCGCAGCCCTGGCGGAGGCCAACCCTCACCTGAAATGGGTCCGACTTACTGCCGAGGACCCGGACACAGCTCTCGCTTTGGGAGTACAGAGATTGGATGGCCCTGAGTAGAGACCCCCTCACCCCATACTCCCGCAGCACCTCCCACAGTAACTCCCCGGGAACCCGGTCATACGCCTTCTCCAAGTCTACAAAACACATGTAGACTGGATAAGCGTACTCCCAGGCCCCCTCCAGGATCCTTGCAAGAGTAAAAAGCTCATCCGTCGTTCCACGAGCAGGACGGAATCATTGGATAGCTGAATGTTAAAAATAATCCGAGGATCATACTATGACTTTTTTTATGAAAAAACAAACCTTTATACTATTTGATTGACATGCTCTACTATAACAATTTTAAGGACATAGTTTTTCATTATTCTTTTTTTTGTTTTTATGAAGTACTGTACTATTACTATATCCTTTTTTATTACTTTTTAATGACACACCTATTATCGACATGCTGCAACTCACTAGTGGGCTTTCACACTGCCATCTAGTGGGCAGCGAAAGTACTGCCACATAATTAGATAAAACATACATGAATGTGTTAATCTATAAAACTATGTACTACTTAAAGTAAAATTGTATTAAATATACATCTTGTTGGTCATTTATAAAGCCAGTTATGTATCCATATTTTCTAAAGAATTCACAAAACTAAAACGTAAAATCAAAATGCTTAACTTCAATGCCTGTTTCTCAGGTATCCCTTGGCATTTGTTGCTGCTAAGCTGGCTTTGGGTATCCCTCTACCGGAGATCAAGAACGCTGTATCGCAGAACACCACGGCGTGTTTTGAACCCAGTCTGGACTACATCGTCACCAAGATCCCCCGCTGGGACCTGGACCGCTTTCAGGGCATGTCCCATGAAATAGGCAGCGCCATGAAGAGTGTCGGAGAGGTGAGGCAGGATCCATGGATAAACACTCACTCACCAACTTGCTTCTTCTTTAAACTCACAAACCAATTTTATTACCTGCCATGAAGGTCCTTTTTTTGGTTCAGTGTGTTTGTCAGCAAGACTTTTCCGTCAAGTTTTTCCATTTGCTGGATTCAGGTGATGGCGGTTGGCCGGACTTTTGAGGAGAGTATGCAGAAGGCCCTGAGGATGTGTCATCCATCAGTGGATGGCTTTGTGCCCCGACTCCCACACAAGAAAGCCTGGGCCGACAACCAGGACCTGCAGCAGGAACTGTCTGTGCCCTCCATCACCCGCATCTTCTCCCTCGCCAAGGTACACTTGTCTTTCACTTGTCTGTTAATAATGAATGACACCAAGTTTCTCATTCAAATGAAGTGTTCCAGAGAAATAATCATGAAAAAAACATGAAATGCAGAGAAAAATGTGTCCCTGAATGCGTAACTGTGAATGCATAATTGTATGCTTGTCTTTTATTTGAACCGTAACAAATGCAAAGAAATGACATATTTCACCTGGAAAACACATAAATTATAAAAAGTGATTTATTATTTAACTGATGGGGTGGGCGTTTGAAATGTTTAAATGTGTTTTTTTGCTTGTACAATGCAGTGACCTTTTCCCTTGTTTCCCCTCATAGAATTAGATCAAGGTTTAAACATAAGGTTCATAAGCACATCGAGATACGGGGTCAAGCTCCTTAATTTAAACAGACGTCCAGCACTTCAACACGCTCTATAATCTGCTGAAAGAAGAGCTGACGAGGTTGTCTCAGTGTCAAAACCTCCAACTGTGTGAGCTTTGGTGTTCTAACAATGAAGATATACTTTCCACCTTCTTAATATGGATTGAGATCACTGAGGATGGCGACAGCATTAGGGATTAATGATCCACATCTTATCTCTGGCAATCAAATATCTTATGGTGGTCAGCACAGTCTCTCAGCTAACCTCTGTGTTTCCCACTGGATTAGTTTTGAAACCCACATTTCTTTGGTCACAACCATTCCAGACGATACTTAATACTGCGGTTTGGAAAGCATAATAAAAACCACAGCAAGTGCCATAAGCACTTGACAGTCCTTCACAGCTAGACAGCAGTACGCTTTGATAAGTAGCAAAGAAAGAAAATGCATTAGATGTAATTCTCTTATATATTGTTGGATATTATGTTCTCAGGTTTTGCACCTTGTTTTGTCTGCATTGTTAGCACTCAAAAACACCAAACATATCCCTGTTTAGTTTTTCCTACATGTATATCTTTTTGGAAATGTTTGTTTCTGATATCACAAAATACATAAACACGCTATTCTGAAAGATAAAATCACTTGGAGCTTGATTAAACACTCTTTATTCGCAGGGAAGGGTTCATTTCATTTTTAAGAAGAATCCTCCTGCTCCTAACCTGGAATGATTCCTCTGGTCAGCGATCTAATAAGAAAAGGATAAAACATATTTACAAGCTAATGTCAGGGTAGGACCTCTGTCATATTACAGGTTAATGTCACAGCCTGGCTTGATATGAGATTTTTCCTAAAACCCCCAATATTGTCCAAGTAATATATTGTCCCTGTAATAGATGTTCTACTTGAAGGAGTCCTTGAAAAAGTAATGGATAAAAACGGATTATTTACAGTGACCGTGCTGAATGACCAGTCCTATCCAGTGACATGTCACTGAATGATTGGTAACATCTGTGACAACCCCCTAAAACTGAAACGCCTCATTAAATAACGTTATTTACAAAACAAATAAATGAGAATGATCAATTGGTAGATTAGTGAAGTACACAAGTTCCAGGTTGAGCAGAAATTAGTGTTTAAAATAGTTTAATTCTAAAAGAAAAGACAAAACAAGGCATTGAAAACAGGAGCTCATGTGTGAGCTGAGAGAGAGAGTAAAGAAGACACTCATGAGGAGTCGTAACGCAATATTTAAATCACAAGCAATTTATTAATCTGGTGAAACTCAGTGAAACCGATTAGAAATCTACTCGGAATGCTCCCATAAGGGGCAAGGAGGATGATGGACTTGTTGAATGATGAATGTAATGCTGGTTCATTGCTCTTCCTTTAGGCCCTCCACAGTGGTATGAGTGTTGATGAGATCCACCAGCTGACGGCCATAGACAAGTGGTTCCTCCACAAACTCTACAGGATCACACAGCTGGAGCAGCACCTGGCAAACTACAACAGGTTTGTTACTTTTGTATTTCTGTAAGGCGATGTGGAATTAATTCAAGAAATATATTATAATTATTAGGTACACTATAATACACTGCAATGTAATGCACTTTGAACACTTGTTGTGCCCTCACCGGAAGTGACCCGTCGCCGCTGTTAGCTAGCTAGCAAGCAACATTATTTTGATTACAGACTTTTCGATTATCCTAATAAAATGAACAGTGGATTATTTTAGACACCAGTATAGTGGTACGTTTATTACAGGTCAGCTATCATGCAATATTTAGGCAATAGCATGGGTCTCAGATATATAAAAATGTATAAAAAACATGTCTATGAAGTGTTTTGCTCAAAATACCAAACAAATCACCCATTCTAGCCATGCCTCTATTTCACTTCCTGTTACTAAAGTGCTGATTCGGGGTACAAAGCTTTAAAAAGAAAAAGAGGGGGAAGAGCTTATGCCTGTTCATGCTGGACCCGGTGTCAGTACCATATGTGCTCGGGCTACCAGATCTACCCGGGGTCCGTCGCTTACCAATGACGTCACGCGTTGTGATTGGCTGTACAGTAATCGCACGCTGACTAGCGTATACCGGGGGTCTGATCAAAGACGAATGAGTGTAGGTAGAGAGAGAGAGAAGGAGAAGAATAAGAGAAATCGGGGTTGTTAAAATGGTGACCGAGGCTTCTGCTAAGTACTTCTCACAGAAAAAGAGGGATGGAGGAGGGATCAGAGCTCAGGAGACTAGCAGGAGACTGATGTCCAAGAATGAGTCAAAGAAGATGAGCAACCTGGCAAAGTTCAAGAAGTCAGAAGATTGCTCTTTGTAATCTTATCCATATATATATATATATATATATATATATATTAGGGCCGGGACTCGATTAAAAAAATTAATCTAATTAATTACAGGCTTTGTAATTAATTAATCGCAATTAATCGCATTTTTAATCACATATAAATATTTGACCTGAGAACAGTGAGAAGCAATTTTTTTCACATGGANAGAGTCCGGGTAGAGGTGCGAGGTAACAAACGGAGTGAGCTCGTGTTCTGGGCTCTATGACTTTGAGGAAGTGAACCCCATTACTGAGTAAGGGATGAACCTCACCTGTCAGTAGCCAAGGACGACTCTTGGTACCGGAGGTCTAAACCTCCCAGACTAGGAGTAGGGTCGGCGAAGTGTGAGCCAACGCTTCGGCTAGGTCACGCAACCTGACTTCCAGCGTCTGGCTACTTCGGTAGTCTTGGGTATAGACGTTTCGTCACCAACGTTAGGAATCAGGTGGCTTGACGTCTGGGGGAGGGGGGCCTGAGGCGGAGCTTTAGGCTAGGTACATATAATGTTGTGTCCATAACCACGTTCGCGTCGGGAACGCCTCCGGTTGGGAGTGGCCTTTACCCAGGCTGAATGACGGCTCTGGGCTGTCGAGAGGCGAAACCCTCAGTCTCTAACCTACCGGGACTCATCGCTGGGGGAGTGGGGGTAGGAGGGTCGTGGAGGGTTACATTGAGGGACCCTCTGAGCACAAGACGGCGGAGAGAGTTCAAATGTTTTGGTGCTACACCTGACCTATTCGTATGAGGGTCCGGGGCAGGTCCTAGGAACGCTCTATTTTTCGACTAGTTCAGCAAGGTTGCTGGTCTGCCTTTAGGCGTAACAAGGAGGCGTTAGACTCCAGCTGTTAGCGGGAGACTGGGAGGAAAGCTCAATGGAATCTCATTTGAAAGAGGCCTCCGACTCACACAGCTACGAGACATTAACCCGTGTGTGGGAGACTAGTTGGAAAAACTTTCCCCTTTGGTGGTGAGGCCAGACGGTGAGCGAAGCCATGGGCAAAAGGCTGAAGGTGCGTTGTAACTACTGCACAGTTGGTACTGTCAGGGATTGTGGTCTCGGAAGTCGTTAAAGACCCGCCTAGAGTAGGTGGGGGCTCCGAAACGGTACGCCTCAACAACTGCTGGAGTCACTGGAGGGGGGCCACTCCAACCACAACTAAGGGGCAGTTATGAGGTCGGAGACGGAGATTGTATCTCCCACCTCAAAAGCCCAGTCCCTCAAAAGGAGTTGGCACAAGGAAGGGTTGCGGGATTTGTCGAGGTAGTCAACTCCCAGTTGTTGCAGGGTAGGAATGACAGCGTCCGAACCTACCAAGGGACGAAGGGGGAAAAACTCACAGCCTGTCAAAAGGCTCCGGTTGAAACCACGCCGGGCTTTCAGGAAAAGGTACAGAGGAGGGCTGAAGAGGGTGTGGGCGACGAAACGGAGCGGTGCCGACCCGACGACGGGAAACCCGGGCAGCGCAATGGAACGTTGACGGACCTCAGGGGGCCCTAATTGTGCAGGTACTTCCGGAAAGGAAGAAGTCAGCCGTGCGAAGGACTGGTGGGCCACAGGGTGGTCCTCCTAAACTCCCAATGGCCGGGGAACCTCCGTGGATTTCTGGAACCCGCTGGTCGAGGGGCGGCGCCCGAAGCCTTAGTTCCGAAACTTGTGGTGGTGAAGACCAAGTTACAGGGGTTGGAGGTGTCCTCGGGAGCGGTACTGCAGTCGTCTTTACCGCACCGTTGTGACGAAAAGGGAGCTGAGCCAGAAGGCAAAGCTCTCTGTCTACCGCGCCATTTTCGTTCCTACCCTCACCTATGGTCATGAAGGATGGGTCATGACCGAAAGAACGAGATCGCGGATACAAGCGGCCGAGATTGGTTTTCTCCGCAGGGTGGCTGGTGTCTCCCTTAGGGATAAGGTGAGAAGTTCAGTCATCCGGGAGGGACTCGGAGTTGAACCGCTCCTCTTTCGCGTCGAAAGGAGCCAGTTGAGGTGGTTCGGGCAGCTAGTTAGGATGCCACCTGGGCGCCTCCCTAGGGAGGTGTTCCAGGCACGTCCAGCTGGGAAGAGACCAAGGGGTAGACCTAGGACCAGGTGGAGGGATTATATCTCTTCGCTGGCCTGGGAGCGCCTTGGGATCCCCCAGTCAGAGCTGGTTGATGTGGCCAGGGAAAAGAAAGTTTGGGGCTCTCTGCTGGAACTGCTACCTCCCCGACCCGACCACGGATAATCAGGAGAAGATGGATGGATGGATCGATATTTATAACATTGGAAATGGAATTTGAAACATCTAAAACAAATTATAAATGTTGGTAGTAGAAAATATCAGTTTAGTAGACCTTGACATTATTTTGGAAATACAATATATGTATGTTTTAAAGTGTTAAAAATGCAATTTGTATTAGGACTGCAACACTAACATTCCTAATTGATTATTATGTTTATCATTAATTCCTCTAAGCACATCAGAAGTAATAAAATATATAATAAAATAATAAAACAAACTACCATCAGTTTTTTGAAGATCAGGACCACTTCTCAGGCGTCCAAGACCAAAGATGTTCAATTTAAATGCTACATGACCAATTCAAAGCTGCCGATCATCTCATTGCTGGAACAAGATGTTGGCCCTTTTAAACTGAAAATATGACTTTAACGATATATTGGTTATCAAAATAAACACTACACCAATATTATACCTGTACCATATTCTGCATTGAGGTTTAGTTTCAATTATCTAGTTTGATAGAACGCCTATAGACATGCACACAGATTTTTGTTACACCTGCATATGAGTACAGAGATAATGAGGTAGCTTTATAAGCCTTGTGCATGATTTGAATGACAATTAGATGAACATACTCAGTGTGTAAGGACAGTAATTATGCAAAACACACAAGTGTCATTCTTATACCATTTTAATGGTTGAAACTTGGAATAAGAATACAATTAAATGTGTAGAAATCGAGAAAGTGCAATTATTTTAAAGTGTAAGTGAATGTGTGTTTTTAGTAAGCATGTGTGAGGATATCTCAGTCCCATTTCTCCTCTTACAGATTTTCATTTCATTTAATCTTTTATTTGGCAGGGACAATGCACAATAATGAACAATTAAAACATTCAAATGTGTGAAGCGTAACAGTGCCAGATTTAGCTTTGAGCTAATTTCCATCCGCAGTCCCTCACATAAAACATTAAAGAAGATTACATTTTACAAACATAGCAAAAACAAAATACATGATATGCAAAAAGTGCAAAAGAGCAAGAGCAGCATACACAAGTATTTATGACATGGTAATACAATATAGCAGCAACGACATACTGTATAAAGTGCAAGAGAAGATACAAGAGCTACATAAAGTGCAAGCGGAGATACCCTTGTGTTAAAGTGCATTTAGCGGTGATTGCACGGATGTTTGTTTCTCAACCATTCTTTGAGTCAACCTTTAAAACTATTGAGGGGACAATCCCGTATCTCAGGTTTGTGGCACAAGCAAACAACCAGTTTGTCAAACAGTATTCAATATGGGATAGAATCATACAGTGGAGGTATGACTTTGCAGCATTGACAGTTAAGAAAGGTCTAATTTGTTTAACATGTTGCAAGTTGAATTTAAAGGTATTGGATACTTTCTTCAAAGTCAAGTTTGAGTCCAGTATGACTCCAAGATACTTGAACTGGGAGACTAGTTCTATTTCTGCTCCGACATGTTGGATCCTTCGATTTTGACTGGTAGTTTACTGAACATCATGCATACTAACAATGTCTTAATGTATTTTTCATGTTTTTATTTGTGTGTGAGGGCGTCAGTACATAAGTTCATGACATGCCAAGGATTTCTCTCTGGCTTTAAACTGCTCTTCCACAGAGGATAATTGTTCACGGGACAACTGAGCCCTGAGTTCAAATCTTCTCTCTGACTCAGACGCTCTCCTTTCCTCGTTTCTTGGGTTGCCATTTCTCAGCCCGACTATGTGCAGTGGGAGTTAAAACACACTTGACATTTCCAATATTGTTTCGCTTAAGGTTCATAAATAATTCAGATAAGGAGGAGGGCGACCAAATTGTGGTTTACTAGAAATACGAATTCCCTCATTTTGTGTGTACATAGGATTAAAGGAATATGGTGACATTTTAGAAGTGAAGTTTCTTAGGAGTTAAGATCAAAATCTATTTCATCTTTCATTTGTTTTCACTTGGCAACTAAAGAAAAGAAAATAGAGACGGTTAGCTGTTATATTTAAACACTTTTCTTATTTAATATGTTGAGAGAGAACTAAAACAACATTAACTGTGGTTTTATTAGCACATGTCTTATATACTTGAACTACTTTGTGTAACTGTAACTACACCAGCATCTCATGTCCTTACTGTGAAGTGTCTGGCTTTCACACCTAACTCTGAGCTTTTCCAAAAACATCAATGCAACATGTAACCTTTCAATTGTGCTAAGCTAGGATTAACATTTTCTGAACAACGATTTACTTGACACAGGTCAAACAAAAGATTTTTCAAAAAATGTATGTCTTCTTGCTTCAATAATGTAGAAAGGCAAAAAGTTAAAAGAAAAAGGTCAGTAGATTTACTCTGCTGCAATGTTGTATATCAACATAAAATATACTAAGGCTTAATTGTGTTGTCTAACTCATCATGAAAATAGACCACAATTTACACCAACCTGCTCAATGTGTTATTAGGTCTAACATTTAATTGTATGAATTTCCTTTGGCAATTGCTCCAATTCACAATCAACTCTTGATACCTAACTTTATTTCTACCACCATTTCCCTTAACCTCACAGCAAGCATTACAGTTTTATAGACTTAAAGTGTGTCTTAAATGGCTGCACTGGGCAACCTGGAACTTTGGCACCTCTGTGCCTTACCTTTGATGTGTTATTGATCTCTGAGGCGGGCTGCTCCTTGCTGTCCACATCACTGGCTAGGCGAGACAGTCATGACCCGCTGCCGGAATGACCCTCTTAGTTCAGTGAACTTGAAAAAACAAAGATATATGAGAGGGGCAACAGACGGAAAACATTCAATAATAAATTCCCCTGTCTCCCTTTTCATCTACCTCCTGCTTCTTTTTCCTTCACTTCCAGATTCACATCAGGGATACTCTGTATTAAACATTTAAGGCTAGGAGATGATTGACAGACTGGTTACATCTACTTCGCAGTAGACAAAGTCTTGTATCAGAATAAGTCGATTTTACGGGGGGGGGGTTTTATTAAGGGAGATTTTGTTACTGCACAATATGACAAGAGCAATGCTGTTCCAACACAGATGGAGTGTAGTGCTTCAAGAAGTGATCATAATGCCTTAATAAGTCAAATTAAATCCTTAAAAAAATAAGCCTTCAAACCAACCCTCTTATTGAACTCCATTGAGAAACCTGACATCTCACTCAGTAAAAATCAACTAATTCAATTTGAAACTGTGGGGATTTGGAAGGTTTTTTAATTACCATCACTATATGACTTTCCCTACAGTGCGACAATATCCAAGGAGCTGCTGCTGAAGGCCAAACAGGACGGCTTCTCCGACCAGCAGCTCGGTCAGGCGCTGGGCTGCAGTGAGCGAGCAGCCCGGGAGCTGCGGCTGGCTCACAACATCCGACCCTGGGTCAAACAGGTGAGCTTCACTGGGATCTTACTGCAGCTTCCACTTAGGCCAGATACACTCGGATAAGTGAATGATCAATACACACGCACACACATGCACTGACAAACTAGGCCACTAATATAAATGAGGGTAGTCTAAAAATATCTAGGGGGCATAAAGGTGAGAGCTCTCTTTCCCCATTCATGCAGTATTGACATGTGTTTTGTTCAGAGTGTAATTCCCAATTTACAAGTCATAACATGAAAAACTAATTGGAACTAATACCAACAATGTATTAGTTCTGACATCCTTATTTCTCTGCCAGAAATATTTAGAGTTACTTCAATTTTAACATTTGCGTTGATTTATCTTTGTATTTTCCAGAATTCATTAAGTGACTAAATCCGGATTCTTTAAACATTTGTTCAAATTGTTTTTGACAATTATTTGGTGAGAACAGTATCAGGCTCTGGCTGCACAGGCAATACTCTTAACTAGCATCAGATCATTGTAGGTTTTGCTTTTTTCCTCGGATATGTTTATGCGTTATATAAAAGTAGTCCTCAATCTTTCAAAATCTGCTGAACTGAAAGTACAGAAAGTGTTTTTATTTGTATTTGTTTTACATTTTACCGACTTGTATTTCCTCTAATCCCTCTTCTCAGATTGACACCTTGGCTGCAGAGTATCCAGCCATGACCAACTACCTGTATTGTACCTACAATGGCCAGGTATGTGGGTTATACTTAAAGAAAAACACATTATACTAACATTATAATGTATGTATCCAATCAAACTAATAGAACAGGCAAATATAACAACTATTTAAACAGTTTTAAACAGAATAAATGACATAAGTGCTTCGTCAACAATGGTTTCATCCATTCATCCAATCAACAGGAAAATGATCTGGACTTTAAAGACCAGGGAATCATGGTTCTTGGTTGTGGGCCCTATCACATTGGTGAGCTCAACTATAAGCTATCGTCATTTCCAAACAAAGTATTACTGGTTGTAGTTATATGCAGTTGATATTAGTTATGCTGAATTTGTGAAACTTACTCAAAGTGTTAATCCACCAGGGAGCAGTGTTGAGTTTGACTGGTGCGCGGTGTCCAGCATCAGAGCTCTGAGGGAGATGGGGAAGAAAACAGTGGTGGTCAACCACAACCCTGAGACGGTCAGCACCGACTTCGACGAGTGTGACCGCCTCTACTTTGAGGAGCTGAGCCTGGAACGCATCCTGGACATCACCGAACAGGAGGTTAGGACACACGCAGACAATAACATTTTTAAATTATTTATTTATTTATCAACGGTCCTTTACCCCTTACAGTGTCCTGTCCCGGGAGGCTGGGCCTTTGGGAGAGGGCACTCTAGGTCGCCTTCTCCCAAACAGATCGCCAATCAATCAAAGGGGTTATATCACTGCTGATAATTACTTACATCTGCATGTGTATTGAGTGGAATTTGGTTAAAATATTGCATTGCAATCAATTTAAGACTTCCCAGAGGCAGAGTTGTATTGATCCAATAGAAAGGGATTCGGTGAGCGCAAATCACTGCCAAGGCCAAATGCCCTATATCGCAGTGTTAACAAAAAAAAACTGTAATTTACTGTAAATCTGCATCACAATTTAAGGACTTTCTCTTTGGCCTATGTTTCACCCTTCCACCAGCCTTCATGAACATCGGGCCACTCATTTTTCTGTAATACTGCTAACAGGTATATACCTAAAACATAACCTCATTGTAGGAGGTATTAAACATTAAATAAAAAAAATAATCCTGTCAATGTGGTCAGATCATTGTGGAAGGAAACAATAGTTAAAGTTAGAGACAATATCAGCCAAAGATTATTACAAATGTACTTGACTGGTACACAGCATGCGCATCACTTTCCTAACTAAATCTTTCTGACGTGGTTTTACTGGTCAAGAGTACTTTTTCTTTTTTTCTTTTTTTTAAGTAGAAACAAACCATTACCAGTATGACCAGGGCCAATTATCCTCCAGAGCCTTAAGGCCCTGACACACCTACCCGATTTTGGTAGTCAGAGGCCGTCAGAGTCAGTCGGGCATTCGCGGCTCTACTCAGGTTGGTGTGTCCCGCACCGTCGTCTCTTTACGGTAAATTTTCACCGCGGGAGATGTGAACATTTGTAGAAAGTCGGCCAAAGAAATCACTCTGATTGGCTGTTCAATTTTGCGAATCAGTGCATGAGAAGCGGAAGTGAGGGACCAAAACAAATGATTAAGAAGGCACACACAGACGGCTAATCTTTTTCATTTTCATCTCACCCGGACGCAAGAGTTTCTTTTTTATCATGGCGGCCTGGAATGAAGAAAGTGGAGACCAACTAATCAGCTTGATCCAGAAGAGGCCACCTCTGTTCGCGACCCAGACGCTATTTGTTGTTTGTTTATATTCTTCTTCTCTTGGTGTATAACGCAGTCTGTCTTCCGGTTGTTGCCTCTTTTGAATGACGAATACACACTACCGCTGCCTGTTGTTAAGGACAGTCATTGCCACTGGTCGACTGAAGTCTTTGCGGTGTGTTCGTAGGTGGGCGGCGTAGCCAACGCAGGCGACGTAGCGGACGTAAAAGTCGTGACGCCTTTGGTACGCGTTCTTTGGTCTCAGGTTGGTGTGTAGCGGCATTAAAAGCAGCTGTCCAGCAGATGCAGATAGAAATAAATACAATACAATACAATACATTCCCAGCTCCGAGTGGTATTGTGACAGTTTACTTATTTAGGTTCTTTGGGGTGCCAGTCAGGTCTCTCTCCTGACGTTTGAGATTTGGCTAGTCAGTCAGTTTTAGTAAGTCTGCACAAAGGTGTAAACATCTCACTGCAAACACCCAACATTGAATGACATTAGAAAATATAAGAAAGGACACAACTCAAAATTATAATCACAAATAGCAAGTGTATTTTTGAATACCCCACAAACAATCAAACAATTAGTCTTCCCACAGTTCAATGTTAAATCCAAAACGTTCCACTTCGGGTTTTCTTCAAAATAAATAAAAC
>NW_011354205.1:0-2265 GCF_000735185.1 Notothenia coriiceps | reverse complement strand
AAAAGGTAACATCAGTGATAGAGGGAGTGAACAGCGGATTGGAATGCACAGGGGACAGTAGAGGTATTCCCTTGAACCCAAAGTGCCGTTTAAGTTGAGTCCAGATCTTGAGACAGTTTTTAACTACAATATTTTTGGAGTATTTTGAGGATGGTAACGTCAGGGGGAGGCACAAGAGGGACATCAGAGAAGAAGGGCCACATGAGGCATCCTCAATCTGCAGCCACGGTGGAGGTTGTTTGTTAATACAACGCCAGGACAATAAAGTTTGAATGTTAGCGGCCCAATAGTAAAATAAAAAGTTAGGCAATGCTAAGCCACCCATTTCCTTGGCTTTTTGAAGAATGTTTTTTCAAATTCTGGGTGTTTTCTTGTTCCATATAAATTGAGCGATCGAGTGAATGGAAGAAATGTCTCGGAATGAAAACTGGTATACACTGAACAAGATGTAGAAATTTGGGGAACACATTCATTTTAATGCAATTTATTCTGCCAGCCAGAGATAGAGGTAGAAGAGACCAACGTTGGAGGTCTTGAGTCAGTCGGACCAACAGAGTGGAGAAATTGCACCTAAACAAATCTGAGAAGCTCTTGGTCACGCAATCGCCCAGATACTTAAAACTTGCGAGATATGTCTTAAACGGTAACTTTGAAAGGGGATAGGCTGTAGCTGCAGCGTTAATGGGAAGCAGTTCACTTTTGTTAAAATGTAACTTATAACCCGAAATCTGCCCAAACTCCCTCAGCACAGCCGATACTGGAGGAATATATTTGTCTGTGTCCGAGATGAATAGCAGAAGGCCGTCAGCATACAAGGAGAGTTTATGCTCAACTCCCCCCCCTTGAGATGCCCTGCATCTGACTGGACCTGAGGGCCACCGCCAGCGGCTCAATGGCAATGGCAAACAAAAGAGGAGAAAGTGGACAACCCTGCCGAGTTCCACTTATGAGGGGGATATATTCAGAATAATCATTATTTGTGCGGACGCAAGCTAGGGGGGATGTATATAGAAGCATAATCCATGAAATAGTTTACTTTTTTCACCTCGTTTAAGAGTGTCAAGCTTTTTTTGTATTCCTATTTTGAAAATAAAGTATTTACTCATACTTTACCTCTGTCTCCCGGGTCGTGCATTTGAGTCCTTTACCTTGTGCATCCAAGTTCATGACTGTATTACAGAGTATTTCAGGATAGTTACCTAGATTTTAGACTTCTTTCTATATTTTTCGACATTTTAATATTTATTTATTTTATATATTTTTCATCCATTTTTTAAAATGTCTTTTTTACAAACATTTAGATTTTTTGTACATGTATGTACATTTCTTTAAATAGTGTTTTTACAACATTTTCTGCATATTTTTTTAACAGTTTTCACATTATTTTGGAGAATCTTTCCATATTTTTTGAAAAATAAATACCAGAATATTCAAATTTGTATATAGAATTTAGGAGCACAAAAAGTCTAAATTCTCAGATTGCAGCTTCGTAGACGTACATGTATATCCTAACCCTCTGTGACAGTAAACTAAATATCCTTGAAGAGGTCATCTTAGGCTCTTTCTCACAGTTTACAGACCCACCAAAGAATTTGGTCTATAAAGATGTTGCAGCCATATCTCTGTGTTTCGGACTCTGTACTCACTCATAAAGTAAATATGTTTTATACCTGTGAAGCATTAGAGATTACAGCGTGCATTTTGTTGAGCAACAGCACATTGATGTATAGCAATAAAATATCTTTGTACCGTGTAATAAACTGATACAGAAACAGGAGATTCATCTGTTGATCATTGATCAGATTCTTAAATTGAGGCTT
Organism: Notothenia coriiceps; assembly: GCF_000735185.1. NCBI lineage: Eukaryota > Metazoa > Chordata > Actinopteri > Perciformes > Nototheniidae > Notothenia > Notothenia coriiceps. The sequence continues at coordinate 445 of NW_011354205.1, read as the reverse complement.
CACTGCTTCTCTTTATCTCTAAGAAATCTTTGAAAACTGAAAATATATTTTTTTTTATTGTGACTGATTTAACTCCCAGGACTTCAGATGGACAGTGAGTTGCAGCCCTGAAGCAACAAGGCTTTTTAAACCTTTGGTTGAGAACATGAACAGAGCTGTCCTGTCCAACCTGATCACCAGCAGAGAACAGACTTACTTCTCAGCCACCGCCTGCAGGATGGGGTATGCAATGGCGTGGTATCCACCTGCAGAGACAGGAGCTGTTAGAGAGCCACCATGTACCCAATGAGAGCAATAACAGATCTTTGTACCGAGTAATAAACTGATACAGAGACAGCAGCTGATAGAGAGCCACCATGGACCCAATGAGAGCAATAACAGATCTTTGTACCGAGTAATAAACTGATACAGAGACAGCAGCTGATAGAGAGCCACCATGGACCCA
>NW_011354204.1:0-1899 GCF_000735185.1 Notothenia coriiceps | reverse complement strand
TCTTCATCTAAAAGCCCAAATACAATATTAAAGGGTGTACATCTAAATTAAACATTTGCCGCCAAATAATTTGCAAAACATTATGATTTGTGTGGAAACATTTTCGTTATTAAGATTCGCTTTCCTTTCTCTTTCTTGATCCTCCTTAGCAACGGTCATTACAGTCCTTAGCAACGGTCTGTTCTACTGGATTTCCAACGTGTCACATGTTCTGAATCGACCAATCAGAACTTAATTCAGCCTCCGTATTGTTTATGGTTGAATGTGGGCCGCAACATTTTTTTGTATTCTGAAGTGGGTCCTGAGTTGAAAAAGGTTGATAACCGCTGATATAGACTATATCAAAACATGTGTTCTTACATCATAGGAGACCAAGAGAGACGTGTGCACTGGATGAGCATTTAAAGAATAAAATGAAAGTTACCTTCTGTCTGCTCCAATCAGGAAGTACATTCTTTAGGTTGGTTTTCTGTTCAGTTTCACAGAGCACAAGCTACAGGGAGCAAATAAACATGTCCCGATAGCACGAAGCAGCAGGACCCTAAATGTGTCGCAGGAGTTTACCTTATGGGTCACAAATCATGGACTTTAAAACATTAAAAATCATCAGGAATCTAAATTATCAGTCTATAGTAAGACCTGCCCACATATAAAGCATCATAAGTATTGTAGACTGTCTGATCAGAGCACACTGAAACATGAGGTAAAAAGTATTTATTCAGCTGCAGATCAGACAGTTTCACACATGTTTTTCATCAGAGAAATATTCCACACCTTTATTCTGATGTTTAGGAGATCAAATAATAATGGTACAAAAAGATTTTTCTGTTCACGGTAAGTCACAAAGAGTTGGCCGGAGAACACAAAGCATGGTCGTTAAAAGAGTTCAGTTTATGAGTCGCCTCCTAAAAGCAAACCATCGCAAACATCTGATTTCTCACGTACATTAAATTCTCCTTAAAACAACGATTCTAAATGAAAGGAGAGCAGTGCTTCCAGAAGAGAAGCTGATCTAGCTGAGCACCTAGACGACAGCTACCTCTAAAGAGCGGTGCAGGGATGTCTGATTTTTGTAGTCCGACCCTGAAGGCAGCATCTCCCCGGTTCCCTCCACAAAAGGCCAATGGGAGTTTTTCATTGGATTTTGGAAAAAACTTTATGATACTTACACATTTTGATTTCTGAAGTAAAACGCTAACATTAGGAGTTAACCACAGACCTTATTTCTGGCTGACAACCAAAAATACATTCGGAAAACCATTGACGAGGGGACTCATTCCAGCACCACTCTATATCCGCACAGAAACCCCCTCCTTATCCCCCCCTGAGTCTCAGAGCAGCCCCTCCATCTCCCTCATGAACGCCTCGTACATCTGGTCCTTACTCTTCATGTTGGACTGCGCCACCGCCCCCATCTGGTTTGGGTTCACGTATCCCATGGAGGCCGCGGTCGCCTGCTGTTTCAGCCCCAAGCCTTCATCTTTCCGCCTCCCGACCCCCGACTTCTCGTGAGCGCCGGCCATCGTCATCCCTCCCCCCACCTTGTCCCTCCTCACCCTCAGAGCCGTGGGCACGAAGCGAGTGACCTCCGCCTTCATGTTGATGATCTGAGGTTTGGCTGAGATCGTGGCTCCGACACCGACCCCCGACGCCAACAGACCTCCAGAAGAAGAAGCAGAAACAGACGTGATGTTTGCTCGCTTCTCGATGGTGGCGGCGGCGTGGTGGGGGTTTCCACCTTGGGGGTTGTTGCTGGAGGGGTTGGATGTGCCTGGTGGAGGGGGGGGCATCTGCATGACCCCCCCTTGGCGCATGGACATGGGCATCGGAGGGGGCGGCGGCATGTTGTTCTGAGGACCTTCCTGGTTGGATCCGGAGCCTTTTTGCCGCTGCACGATG
>NW_011354203.1:0-4465 GCF_000735185.1 Notothenia coriiceps | reverse complement strand
CCCTGTTCTCCACTGGTTCTCCTCACACCACAGCTCCATTTCTCTCCGATGGCCGTTATTTCTTCTAATCCTTGGCTGCTCCTGGTCTCTTGGACGCCTAGCAGGCTCATAATTATATGGTTGTGGTCCGTCATATGCATTTGAATATTTATTTTCAACCTCTTCTGTGTCAAAACTAGCATTGTGATCCATGTTTATTACTACGTTAGACCGGCCGCTCTCCCCATGTCACTTCACACGCAGGAGGTCACATGGGGAGGCTTTTTGTATGCGGAAGTAAAAATGTCTTACAAAAACGACGCCAGATGTATATCATTTGAAAAATCTACATACATCATTTTCATACACATTTATTCACTGGTGTCTCTAACCTGCAAGTTGCTCTTTAAGTATTTGTCAGGCTTAATATTTATCTGTAGATACCCCCAAAGTTGTTTTCTTATTCAAAAGAAGAACTTAAAGTATTCTTTAATGTTTAAACAAAGCCTTATTAGTTTGTCTGTTTTGCACCTCCTCCTATTAATATCTTTGGACGTCCTGCACTAAACTGTTTTATTATAGAGATCACTACAGTATCTTCTTGATATTTTCTATTCTATATTTCTATCATTGACCTTCTACTTTCCCCCTATTTTGTATGTAGGCTACTGTTAATATTTAAATGTTTTCATCAAATATAAAATATTCAATAAATAAAATTCAATAACGTGCTTTAACCACTTAAACACAAAATAATTTGACAGTGAGGGGAATACGGTTTTATTATGAAAACTTCGAGACCGGAAATACTGTTTTCACCCCGTGAGGGTTGACGTTAACTTTACATGGACGCTGCCGTTAATAGAAATTAATAGGGGAAAGACGTAGTATATACACGTTCTCCTGGCGAGACCTCAAATAATCTTCGTAATATCTATCAAACTATAGATCCTACACATCCACTGGACGTTGATTCTAAAAGTGCAATATACACTTCTCGCTAGAAATCGAATCAAAAAGCATTTTAATGGCCAAACTATCCTACAATTTACGATTTTCCAGAGAGGGTTATTTGTGAATAAACGACCCACCGGAGCGTTTGCAGTCAACGGGAGCTCTAGAGGTCGAAAACTTTAAAACGTGATTATAGGTCGTAATAAGCGCTTGAACAATCAACCTATTTGATCGTAATAAGCGGAGGACTTGTTGTAAAGTGCCCTCTAGGTTGCCCTTCTGGAGGATAAAATGTGATGCGCTGCCCTTTAGGGTGCTCTTAAATGGGGAAAAGTGCCCTCTAAGGTAACCGTCCAGTGCAGAAAACATGATATAATGCTATATAGCCTGCCCTACCTGCTGGAAAACTTTCTGTGAGCTGGTGACCTTTTTATTTGATTTGCCCCTGCCCCCCAGGGCTGCTGTCTTTACAGTTTGTAGAGTTAACCTGTATGCCTACAAATGTTGAGATTTATTGGCTTGGAAGAAATAGAAGCAGATAATATAAACACACGCACCTTGAAAACTGTAAATGCTCCAACACATTACTAGAATAAAACACAATTTATATATAAGTAACCATTGATTCTGACAAGTAATTATCCTAAGAGTTTAATATATTGCAAGGATATTGAAACATAACAGAAGTTTTATCAAGTTTTTCATTACACATTGTAAGCCGTCTTATCACTGAGCCGTTTTCCCTCTGAAAAGATGAACATGATTACAACACTATAAGTCTTGTTACAGATGTAGCTAATGAGATAAGCGAGGAGATATGATAGGGTTTGTTGATCCCTAAGGCAAAACTGGGTCACTGCAGCTGCAAAATGATAGCCTCTAAAAATAAATACACTGAAGTATTTTGAAAATAAAGATGGAGCATTCTGCACACAATAATGCATGTCTCTTGTTAGGTACATTTGTATATGGAATACAGTACAGAAATGTATAAGATATATAGCTGATGCAGTTGAGCACACAAGAGATTTGATGCTACATAACTAACACAACATATCTCAAATTAAAGGAATGTACTTGAAATTGAAACATGTTAATAAGATATTGCACCATTTCAGTTCATAGCAGCTCATGTAATTTTATTTTGCATTAATGTAATATTCTTCTTCTTCTTCTTTCGTGTAACGTCAGAGGTCCAACTCGGTGTTGTGTAGCCATGCCCGCATCTCTGGTCCTACGTCGAAGAGGCTGGCTTCCGAAGGTGGTCTATATAAAGGGCAGGTGGTTATTATATGTTCGGCAGTCTGTTCAGGGTCACCGCACTCGCATGCAGCACTGTCTGCCAGGCCCCACTTCTTCATTGATGTTTTGAAGCGACCGACACCAATTCGTAGACGGTTTAGTGTGGTCCATTGCCGGCGTGGTAGGTCGTCTCCTCCTATGGCGCCATCTCCTGGGTCCCAGATGTAGCGATGGATGCGGGAGGGCCCGGCTAGCTCCCACTCCTGCCTCCAAGCAGCCGCCAACCATGCATCTCTGGAGAGGTCCTCAGAGGTGGAATTGAGAATATCTTGTGCTGCCTTGGCAGTCGTCAGGGGAACTTGAGCCTACGTTAGAGGCGCTGCTCTCGTTGTCGTGTTATGCAGGATGTGCCAGTCATGTTTTTTGGCTTTCCTGGCCATTGGGTTACTGATTACAGTAGTTTTACTTTTATTGTTTTACTAGTAATTATAACAGAGTTAACCTCCCAACCCAGGTCACAGTACTACTTTATGTCTGTACATACTGTTTATATTGATCTCAGGCAGTGTGCATTATGATGATATTTACTCATTTGCAGCCATTTTCTATGCCACATTTCATTAACTGCCCTGTTTGATGCCCTACTTTTGCTTTTTTTACTGGCATATTCAAGTTTCTTCCTTCTTTGATGCTGATGTAGACATTTAGCTAGCTGTGGATGTTGTTCAGCCTCTTTAGCCTTGGATTTCAATGGGCTGGTTTAAAATGTTTTCTTCGTCTGCTGGGCTTTTGAAGAGCATCCACATTTATATATTTAAATTTTTCCAGTTCACCAGTCTTTCACCCACTTCAGTTGTTGTAAACAAGACAGGGATCTCATTTATTTTGTACATGGTAGCAGTTATTGTGTAAAATCACCGCCAAACTCAACTGCCAGGTTCATTATTTCTTAACAAAAGTCAGATGGCAAAATGGAAATGGACGCCCAAATGACAGTTATTTCCTGCCATTATGGCTGTATGGAAGGAGCAGGAAAACACAGGCCAAACCAAAATTATATTGGCATTTGTCTGGTGGAGAAAAAAAAAATACTATGCAATCCTTGCTTTAAGATTGTTTTTTCAACTCGAAATACTTGTGTTACATAGTGATGTCACTATGTTACATAAATAAACAAAGGAGTCCAATGGCCAATACATGAACACAAGCCCATTCAACACACTAAGGGAAAAAGCCAAAAAGCATAATAGGGCCCCTTTAAATTAACGCTTATTACTAGGCAGTGATATGCATAGGGATCAAGATATGTCTTAATGATGTCTTCCAGTCTACCTCTTACTTCAATCCATAACATTCCTACTTCACCAAGGGTTGAACAAAAAGAGGGAAGATTTAAAAAAAGACTTTCCCTCACAAATACTGAATAGACCCTCTAATAGCACGTGCATATTACTCATATACATATACAGACATACGTTCAGGTGCAGACATAAAGGAAGCGGGTAAGCAGAACTGAAAACAACCAGTATGCAGTGAAGAATTATTCTAATAGTTCTTTCTCACATGTTGTGAACCATAATGCTTTTCTTCAAAATCAGTAGCAAGATTCTATATCCACTTACTGCTGTATTGTGAAATCCATTTTGTCCCATTTTATTATCTCTTGAAGAAATGTGATCATTTGTCAGTGAATACAATATGCAACATCATCACAGAGTTGAGTCTCAGGCAACAAGATGAATTTGTTTATGTGGACAATGAGCTTTAATAAATCAATGCACAACATAATGAGTGCAGCTGTTCATCATTATTTAACAGTAGGGGTTTCACAATGTCGGGGGATGTGAGACAACAATTTATATTTAAACAAACCATCTCCAAAGTTTTTCTCATTTCATAATTGTTAGTGTCTGTACTCTGCAGTCTATATTTGCATTCAAAAGCAACAACCAACGGAGGCTACTGTGTTTTAACGTTTACTCTCTCTTTGTTGTGTTTGATATTCTAAAGGATTTCTCAGAGGTTAAATGAAAAGAACACACGTGCCAGTCAAATCATTTTTGTAGCACCCTGAACATGCTTTGACTGTTAAATGTACTGTGGAGTTTGTTTATCCGCAGCTCCAGTAAAGGTGAAGCTCTGACTGTTGGAGCAGGACTTGGCTCCCGGCTGATGGTCATTTCCCACTTTGATCGCAAAATCAAATCTAGTTTGCATTATCTGTCAGATGCTGCAAGTAGTTCAGCTGGAGTTTTATAATTTCAGTAAGTAATTTGTGATTATGAGATGA
>NW_011354202.1:0-3249 GCF_000735185.1 Notothenia coriiceps | reverse complement strand
ATTCCTACACTCTGGTACTTCTACTTTTACTCAGACAGTTGCTGAACTCTCACTTTCACTCTCTCTGTTTCAAACACACACACACACACACACACACACACACACACACACACACACACACACACACACACACACACACACACACACACACACACACACACACACACACACACAGGACACACACACACACACACAGACACACCAGCAGAGAGTAAAGCAGGGGTCGTCACAATACAACATTTTGAGTTTACACAAAGTGAAGAGTTAACAAGGACATGACTACACATTTGATGGCTATGCAAAACAGAACAGGCTTTATGTTGCATACGTATGAATACTTGCTTCAGGGTTATGAATCCGTAACGGGAGTATAATGACAAAACATTATTTACCCCAGTGAGGACAGAAGCTAAGAAGGACGACTGGATTGCACTTTGTTTACTTGTGCCTTTAAAGGGCTCAGTGTTTCAGCACTTCATGTGACATTCAAATGCTTTCACTTATATGTTTTCACATTTCATTCAGTAAGGCTTTAGAAAATGTTGGATTGTGTTTTTGTGAAGGGGACAAAATAATCCGATATCTTCACATAGATATCGGATGATTTCTATCAAAGCAGGTTTGACTTGACTTTGATGAGTTGATGCTGTTTGTCATGGTCCTGTAATATGACTGGTTTTGTCTGAAGTCTGCTTTCTAAGGCGCACAAAGCGTGAGATCCAATCCTATTTGGGCTTTCTTTTGTTTCAGAGCTGACTCGGTTGTTTCAAAATCAAGCTGGCTCTTTGATGCTGTTGGCACTTGTAGATGTCGTAGGTATGTAATTGTAGCCCTGTAAATGAGATGTATTGTTTCATGTGGAACCTACTTGCTGCACGTCTCCCTTAATCAATGGGACCTACCTGGTTAGGTAAAGGTTTGATATGAAACATTGCACCTTGTGGATCTGGCTGGTTCAGAAAGGCAAAAGAAAACCAAAGCAATCGTTTGAAGGAAGGTAACTGAAAATGTTCCTGACCTGTATATTATTTCTATGCTGTCTTACTGTTAACAGCATTTCTGTTCTGATGCTATTCCACTCTCATCTTTAGGCATCAATGGTGTCCCTTTGTCTCTGGGTAATGATCCGTGCCGTGGGGCTGAAGGCAAGCAGACACGCTTTGTCCCGTACAGAGACTCCAACTCGTCTGCCTCAAGGCACGCTTTGATTTTAGAGTTCAAAGGTCAGCGCTCAAACTAATCTCTGATTGCTTTGAGGAACTTTAGACATCAGCCAGTGTTTGCACAGTCAAGTCAACTTAAAAAAAACAAAAAGAACTGCTTTATTGATTGCATCGTTAAATGGCGATGTCTCATGGTTGGCCATGTTAAACAGGATCTGTGTATGGACACCAAACCAGCTGTGTGTGCACTTTACTACTTCATATGACCCGCCTTTTTGACCTGCTATGCCGCTTCTCTTTAACCGTGTACATGTAGGGTGGATTAAGGATGAATGTATTGCGTCAGTATGACTGGTACATTAACACAGGCAAGTTGTTTACTTTTCAAACCATGCAACAATGATTTGACTTGGCACTTCTGTCATCATCAGACTCGTGATGGAAACTATGAACCCGGGAGAAATGAAAGAAATGCAACGACGGGTACAGAAACAGGAAGTAGACAATCAGATCTCAAACTGCCATGAAGGTAAATACTTTCATTAATACAATTATTGGTAATACACCTCTGTTATACATTGTAGCACAGTTTGACTATTTTTGCTTTAACTTGTGTTTTATAAATGTTGACATTTCGTATCTTCATTGAACCTTTTGTACTTCAACTTCCCTTTTTGTAAAAATACTTTTTTAATGCACATTGTTACTTTAACTTTGTATGAATAAATAAAACAATGTAACAGTCACTAACCCCATTTCCCCCAGCAGGAATAGTACTCTGATTATGTCAGGATGCTGCAAGTGAAATGCAGCTTCTCTCCATGTCACAATCTCTTGATCCTTTCACCTGTTTAGGTCCAGGAGCTGCAGGGGGTGCTCCTGCATGCCCACAGACGGACGCAGTGAGGGCCAGGCACATGGAGCAGATGGCCTCGGCGTCCTCGTCCGTCTTCTTTTCTCTCCTACAACACTGCATTCAGAGAAACCAGGCAAGATGCCTCTGTCCGTCTGAACGCTAAGAAAACAACTAGAGGTCAAATGTGTAACTGTCTGTGTTTTGTCTCTTTCAGATTGTGAAGGTGCTGAACCGTTACACTCCGGTCGGGGGGAGCCCGAGGAGGGGCGGGACTCCCTCCCATAACACTGGACACAATAACATGCTGTATATAATGTCAATATAGTTTTTAAATAAAGAGTTCAAAGTTAAATATCTGTTTGGATTTACTTCCTGTAGTTTCCAACACTCGTGCTGTCGTCCTCTGCTGTTGTTTCAATTGAAGTTCAGAAGGTTTCAAAAAGGAATGTCCTTTTGCTTTTTTAGAAAACTTTATTTAAAAATGTTTTAACAATAAATATAAAACACTGCATTGAAAATACGTACATTAGTAACATAAATACAAAATAACACAGTATTTGAGAATCCCAAAAAAAAAATGCAATCAAATCAATGTTTGACATATCACTTTTACTCAAGTACAAGACCTGAGTACTTCTACTTTTATTCAAGAACAAGACCTGAGTACTTCTACTTTTATTCAAGAACAAGACCTGAGTACTTCTACTTTTACTCAAGAACAAGACCTGAGTACTTCTACTTCTACTCAAGAACAAGATCTGAGTACTTCTACTTTTATTCAAGAACAAGACCTGAGTACTTCTACTTTTACTCAAGTACAAGATCTGAGTACTTCTACTTTTACTCAAGAACAAGACCTGAGTACTTCTACTTTTACTCAAGTACAAGATCTGAGTACTTCTACTTTTACTCAAGTACAAGATCTGAGTACTTCTACTTTTACTCAAGAACAAGATCTGAGTACTTCTACTTTCACTCAAGAACAAGACCTGAGTACTTCTACTTTTACTCAAGAACAAGACCTGAGTACTTCTACTTTTACTCAAGTACAAGATCTGAGTACTTCTACTTCTACTCAAGAACAAGACCTGAGTACTTCTACTTTTATTCAAGAACAAGACCTGAGTACTTCTACTTTCACTCAAGTACAAGACCTGAGTACTTCTACTTTTACTCAAGAACAAGACCTGAGTACTTCTACTTTTACTCAAGTACAAGATCTGAGTACTT
>NW_011354201.1:0-28458 GCF_000735185.1 Notothenia coriiceps | reverse complement strand
TTTTTTTCACGGTGACTGCGCGGTGTGTTCTGCAGGGACATGCTCTGTCTGTCTGTGAGCTGCTTTTTATTTTAAATAATATTTAAATTTGAAAGACTTCCAAGGTCGAGCCTCATGCATCATGACTTTTTAAATGACCACCATGCAAAAACAACCTCGATCATTATTATAAAGGAAACTCGTCTCCACCGCTGCTCCTCACCGGCTCCTCCAGGGAATCCTCCACCACCTGCCGACGCCTCCCCACCATATGACCGTCTCAAAGGTGAGTTTACTCGGGGTGAAGTCCTGCAGTGAGTCGGTGTTCTGCTGTGTGGCTCCGCAGTGACAGTGTTATCGGTTTGTGTTGCTGACACCCTGACAGCTTTATTCCAGCTTCTCTCTCCCGGCGTGCAGCTCTGCCATGCGGCTGCACAGCCTCCTGTCCCCGGGCAGGAAACACACTCAGGTTTCATGAGTGAGTGTGTGTGTGTGTGTGTGTTGTTGTGTGTGAAGGATAGTTTTGTGGTGGCAGTAATAAGGTTAATATGCACGTCTTTCTTATCAAGGTCATACAGACAAACGAGCTTCTTTAGTGGTCGTTTAACTTTACCCATCAGATTGTGTGTTTTATGAGCAGGTGCACCATTTTCTGAATTACCTCTTCCTCACTGACACAACTTTTTTAACACGGAGAAGGATTATTCAATCGGTTGTTTTGGGTGTAAAATGTCAGAAGATTGGAAAATAAGTATTACTGTTTCCCAGGAAATGTCTGTTTAAGAAAAACAGTCCATATCCTAAATATAATCAGTTTACAGTTATAAAAGATACATGTTCACTTATTAGCAATTTGAAGTGACTGAAACTGAAATTGCTGATTTAAAAATAGATTTATACACATTGATAAAACCAGCCTGCCTTTGACAGTACATGTAGGATGTCTGAAGCATCTCACTTTATAAACCGCTGAATCATATTACTTTAAGTAATCGTCCACAAAAGTCTGTAACAACCTAGATTAACGACTGAAATAACTCAAAGATTCATATCGCACAGGGGAAACCAGTTGTGTTAGTTATTGAGTTGATCATTTGATTGAAATACATCCATAACAGTAAAACAGTTTAGTTTAAACATTAGTTTATTTATCAAGCAGAAATGCTTGTTTAAACTTTTAAAAGATCTGAATTTTCTATACTTCTATCATTATTTTAAAAAAAGCAGGGCTGTGTCTAACGATAATGTTATTGTGATTAATCTGCAGATTGATAGATATTAATCTGCATTAATCATATCTGCTCTAAATTAATCTCGGTTTAATTGTATCCATAGTCCCCTCTCTTAATTAATTGTAGGGTTCATAACGTTTTTAAAAATGTTGATTGACAATACATGTCTGTCATGTACGTAAACTGTCACCATTATAATAATATGTTGATTTATTCTTGAGGAAGACATTGGAGCTTTTCCATTTTACCTACTGCAAATGAAATATCTCTTCTAATTATTGGTTTGACAAAACAATCTGAATATGTCACATTGGGAACCAGTCATGGTCGTTTTCTATAGTTTTGTTGTTGCATCCTGACAAAACTAACACAAAATGAATAAATATTCAAATTAATCTGATCCATCTGTGTCATCAGCATAAATAATATCCTGAATATTTCCTGTGTACCCCTTCAGTTAGGGTCCTCTTCATTTCCACAACACCTCATTAATTAATCCATTATGTGTCTCTGCGGGCGGTTCTACCGTCCGTCCAACAGTTCAACAGATGGTTTGGACTCATTGTTTTTGCCCACTTGTGTCCAGGAGGACGTAAACAAACTAAAGACAAAAGGAAAATCAGTTTGAGAGCTCTGTGTTTAATGACCCGAGTCTAATGGTCAACACATGTGGAAAGTGAAACAGTGGGTGGATTAGGATTATGTGCCAACAGGCTCTCAGCGTGGCATCACTTGAACAGCCGCAAGCCGTTAGTTTGATCTGGAGAAGTTACACATTGTTATGTCAAGAATTCAATTTAAATGTTTTATGGCCATATTGTGTTGTGCTGATCTAAATCTGATTTAATCCAATCAAGCTATGATTTGAAAAAACAGCTTCAAAAATATGTTTTTATTTTACATTTTTGGGATTATACATGTGATCTTTTGCTTATATTTCATGAATTGATTTCTGAAAATACTCTGTTTTAGCAATAGCTCAAACTGCAGCTGCGGAGAGACGCCACCAACATAAGCAATATAATATATTAAGGGGAATTTCTCAACATTTTGGGACATAAATGTACTCTGCTTTCTTTGTGAGAGTTATTTGAGATGAATGATATCACTCTCCTCCTCATGTCTGTGTGTTAAGAACAGAGCTGGAGGTGGTTATCTTAGATTAGCATAGACTGGAAACAGGTGGAACCCGCTAGCCTCGTTCAATAGACAGATTTTTGGCCAGTTGTGAGGATAAAAAGTAATTTAACTTGTTCTTAAATGCCACTAATAAATGATCATGTCATTAGTTTTGGCTTTGCAGTTAGAGTTCAGTCCTTGAAGGAGTTGTTCATTCTGGGAAATGCACTTATTCACTTAGAGAATCAATACCACTCTGATGTCTGTGTGGAGATGTTTAGCCTTTTATCTCAACCCAAACCAACACATCCCTATTTACATTTGCTGTTTGTTAATGTATTGAACAACAAGATTCAACATCATTATTGTGTGTGGCAGATTTGCTTAATGACATCCACTGGTTTCTGATTAAAGGATGTGTGCTATCTATTTGATAAATTATACATTTGATGACATAGATAAGTCCCAACTTCATTTTCCTTGCAAAGTTCAGTAAATCCCACTTTGAGCTATTTTTAACATGTAAAAATGCCTGTTTACTTATAAATGAGTTAAGAGATGTCAATGTTAACAGTAAGTAGAGTATCAGATGCTGTACAGCTCAAACAACACCTTAAAGTGTGCTGCAGTTCTTTAACAGTGAGGTCAGTAACACTTGTGCAGACATGTTGGATAATATTACTTGGAATATGTTGAAATGGATGTTGGTATGTGGTGTGATGCAAATGTGTGGGCTGCACAACACACACCTGCGTTTCATAATCACCAGCTTCTCATTTCGAAACCTGACTGGTGTTTTCAGACTATGAGAGGCAGGATCATGCTGAGTTTGAGTGTGACAACATGACTCATTAGAAGTGAGGAGGTGGCATGCCAGCTCTAGATTAATTGTAGGCCTCCTGTCATCGACCTAATGGCAAACTCCTGCCAAAACGTTCATTAGACTAATGAGCGCGCAGCTCGTGTGAAACTGAAAACTCCTGCAGCCAAGAATAAACCTCACTGGGTTTTAAACTGGGCCGAAACAACACATCCTCACACACATGTTTTAATGAGGAGTTTGTGGTATTTGAAGTCACTGCATTCTCTTTTATTAAATTAAATTCTGTCTCTAATGAAATCTGTTGTGCTTTTTCATTTTGGGCCATAAAATGCTACTTTTATCTCTGGCCTGTTATCGCACAGACCGTTAACATACCTGAGATTCTCCAACTTTCGTCTATCCTTGTGCAGAATGCTATGTAAAAGTGCAGAGTCTCTATTGTATTTCTATTAAGATATTTATTGTTTGTTTTTGTGCTATATCTCACCGTACCCATGTCAAAGAGTTCAGGTTCCTGAGATGGTACACAAACAGCACAGGTATCAAAGTCCTGCCTTCTTTATTTACTGCTGTGAATTGAAGGTGTGCTTTTGAGCAAATATGCCCTTGAGGGTTGTTTTGGCCTCTGCCATTATGCTGTTGTGCAATAAACTGGTCATTAAAACACAGAAACTGTAACCTGTATTCGTGACAGCGTGCCTTAATAACACCTGTTGATGTATACTCTGTGGTTTGCACTCCGTACTGCAGGTGTAGTGTGTTTTTATCTCATGGAAAAATTTGACGAAATGATCAGGAAATGTTGTGCTAAGAGATTGGCTTTTTGTTGATAAGATACTTGGCAAACATATCTATTCTGTGTACAATTGCGAGAATAAATTCACTGTTTAAAGGGTACCTATCATGCAAAATGCACTTTTTGATGTCTTTTATACATAAAGATGTGTCCCCGGTGTGTCAGGGAACTCACGCAGCGTCAGAAAATTAAACCCTCTCTCTTTTCCTCCGTACCCAAACCTCTAAAAACGGGGGTACAACGGAGCTGATCCAGATTTGCGGCGATTTGACGTCATATCGACAATGCGGACCCACGGCACTATCAGAAACGTTGCTATCAGAAACAATGCCCGACTGTTTTGGACGTAATATGGTCGGTGTCACATTAGCATCGCTAAGACTCAGAGCTAACCTGTACTGCACAGAGCATGTATGTGAAGAAGCAGGAAATACAAAGGAACTCACCTTGTGGTATAACCGGCAAGAGAGAAAGCCTTTGAGCTCCATACTGTTTCAGAAATAATCCCTGATAATCCATGATATGGCGTTTCATCACTGCAGTATCTGCCGGTAGAATCTCCTGCATGAGCAGGCACAAGCTCCGCCCCTCTTTTCTTTTCTTTTTTAAAAGCTTTATACATAAAATCAGCACTTTTGAAACAGGAAGTGAAATAGAGGGATATGAGGCATGGCTAGAATGGGTGATCTGTTTGGTATTTTGAGCAAAACACTTCATAGACATGTTTTTTTATATATTTGTATATATCTGAGACCTATGCTATTGCCTAAAAATAGCATGATAGGTGACCTTTAAGTCATTTTTAAATCAAAAATACCACAGCACATTGAATATATTTTTGCCCATTGAATAGTTGATCTGGAGCTTTCCATCACATCAGATGATCTTTAATAAAAGATGGGATTTAAACGAGACCTTTTTAAGCGTTCAGTAGAACATATAAATGTCCTTGACTTCATAGTAAATCTGCTGATTAGCATCATGGGAAATATCAGAAAGCCCTAATAGTACAGCTGCTACATTTGACCGTGAGGTGATGTTTTGTCATGGTCTGTCAGACAAAACCAAACATTTATAGACATTGCCTTGGGCCCCACAATATTGTGATGCCCATTATCTGAAAATGAATAAACAAACAATCAATAAATTAAATTAATATTCTGGATGAATATAATCATGGATTATCTGGTTTTGGATGTACATTAGCTGATGAGAATTCAAACTGTTCCTGATATTAGTGTAGCGTACATGCTGAATCATTAGGTGTTAATCCACACTGACGTGAATATGTATCCAGGTCACACTGCTCTGTATGTACTGTGTGTGTGTACCATGGTGTGTACAGATGCTAAATGCAACACAAGATGGTGATATCCTGTAGCTTTATGATCAATATGTAGGTCTGTGAGTTAACATAATCTTTCTAATCTTTAGTATTTATCTGAAGAAATCACTTTTGAGTCGATGGAACCAGATCAGTATTTGACATTTTTAACCCAGGTGGCAGCATAGCTCGAACAAATGATGGTTGGTTCACAGCTTTTATACTTAAGTATCTACTCTGCGATTTGAACTTAGTGGAAACTTCATTTCAATGGTGTCTTGAGACTCTACTGATTTGGTGTCTTTCCATCCAGTCCCAAAAACGTTTACATTTTCCACTTTGGGCTTGGTGATAATTAAATGTAAAAATGAAACGTATTGGAATGAACTCCTGTATGGAGATAATGTGAGGCATAATAACCAGCCAGTAATAATATAGTATTCAGTTTAAATGCAGGTATTGTTTGACTTAAGAAGTTTCAATATTACTTCTGTGTTATTTCCATCAATCCCTAATAAAGAAACACATACCCAGCCCTAGTGTGTGTCATGGATTCCCATTTTTCCTGTATGTTGGATTAAATCACTGATTTCCTAGCAAGTAAAAACCAGCCTAAAGCGGAATGAGGTCGGCTCCTCCGTTGCTTCACTGTCAAACCACACGGTGTGCCTGGAGGTGGTGTTGGTGGTGGAGAACCTGATGCCTCAGACATGTCTTTACATCCAGAACAAAGCACCCAGGAGCCTCAAATATCTGCCCCTCCCCATGTGGTTTCTCCTCACTGAAGCTAAGGAAGGCCTGCCTCTTCATGTTGTTTGTTCCTACTCTTCTCAAACTGTCAATGAACCTGATGATGCAGACTTATACTGCCTCTCTGAGATTCTTACATATATTATACCATGTAGAAACGTGTTGACGGATTTAACTTCTTTTGTTTGAGTAAAGTCATCCTTTAATATGAATAATCTTTTCATTATAGAGTATATTTTAGAATTCAATCAATTTGTTAAATTCACATCATGTAACCTTTGCTGATCAGTGTCCACTCGAACAATATTACGGGATTATAGCTAATACTTAAAGGTAGCGTAGGTAAGAATGGAGAATCCAGCTCGAGTGCGCTAGAATTTGAAAGTACACAGCCGAAAAAAATCTGCCCCTTCCTTCAGACTTCCTTACAGAGCCCCTCCTCCAACACACACGAACGTGCACATGACCAATGAGGGCACGAGATAAGTTTGTGCACAGATGGAAGGCTGACAGGCAGGTAGGCCAACCAGTTACTTTAGCCGGGCCGACTCAGATGACATTTTGTACGTATTTATTGTCAAAGCATTTAATGTATTAATTGCTATCGGGATGTGAAGAGCATTCCATGGAATATAACAAAAAGTGTTTCTGAAGTGAATTATCTACCCCACCTTTAAATGTAGTTTTAAAAGTAAGAAAAAAGACGCAAGGTCAACAAACCGATTCGTACTAACATTAGTTTTCTTTATACGCCTTAGGCTAGTGCTCGTATTAATCAGAGCCAATCAAAATGAGCAGTTTGAATTCTGCTTTACGGTTAAAGATGCAAATGGAGAGTATTATTTATGATTACACTGCTTTGTGGCTTCAAATACAGATCATTTTGATTATTCCACCAAGTACCGTTGTGTTTAATCGTCTATAAAATGTAGAAATATGCTCATAAACATTACCCACATCTTAAAGTGACATCTTTCTTGTTTTGATAGATTAAAAATCATACATATTCAGTTTATACTTTTGTTTATTGCTGATCAAACCGCAAAGAGAAACTCTTGACTTGACTGCTTTGTCAATTATTAAAATAGTTTGATGTCAGTTTTGTCTGCTTTCTTTCTTTTACCTTATTTTAATTTTAAATCAAATCATAATTTTGATTTGCATCTCCATCAACACTTCATCAAAGGGGCGGATGTTTGAATTTTAAGTGGATCGATCATCTGACACTTTGTAATCTTCTGTGAAATGACGATGTCGATTTGTATTCTCACTGGATGCACTCAAGATTGCGACTAACCTGATTCGAACAAATCTGCCATATTTGAGTGCTAAGGCTTTTGGGAAAAATCTGCTGCTGGTTTATGTTAAGGATGATTACTGTACTCTTCGTGACAATGGTTTAGGAAATCCTAAAATGCTCTTATGTAACCGCAGAGTGTGCACGTGACTGAATAACCTCTCTCAGTTATTGTCACACACCAGCATCCCTTAAGTCAACCAGCTCCTGCGGTTCATTGTCCCTGCAGGGCCGGGGCCTTTACACTGCAAAAGATAATGACTTTTTAAACAAAAGCTTGAAAAGACATGTTTGTGTTTCCACTCTTCTCTTTACGGTTCCATCACTGTCACTCAGATCACTCGTGACAGGTTGTCCTGCACGTTTCTGACATGACAGCTGTCCGCCTGTTTGAGGATTATCTGCTCCCACGTGGGGCAAACAGGGAGGGGATTACATAAAAAAAGAGAGAGAGAGAGAGAGACTGTGGATTTGTGCAATGTCGAGCTCACCGTGCCCTTGCACAAGTTTTCAGGCTGCGGGGAGGTGACAGTGTGAGGAAAGAGGTTTTATCATGATTGAGCTAACACAGAGCAAACGACTGCGTTATATATTTTAGTTTGCTGTAACGGTAACTAAAATAGTTCATTTTTTTATTTAAGCATTTTTCTTTAGTCAGGCAGTATACTGAAAGAAGCAGACTAAGAACACTGTAATATCTGAGTATTTATTGCAACTAATATAGTTATTGCGATATTAAACAATGCAATTGAATATATTCCTTAAATCTTACAGACCTAATTTGGGTCAAAGACGTTACTGACAATTTTCCACCCACATCTCAAGGTGTGCCGCTAACTGGACATGGGAAAGTGAAATACCATGCTTGTTTATGTGGACAAAAGAAAAATATTGTTTGTATATATATTAAATAATATCACGCTTCCCTGTTTATTTGCACATATACACTTAAGTAAAAGAAAGAGTTTAAGAAAAGATTAAACAAAGTCAAATTTTTCAATATTTTCTGACATTTTGTGGAACAACTGATTAATCATTTTATATAGAAAGTTATTGTAATAAAGTATATTGTTTGATAATCAACATAGTCATTAGTTGCAGCCTTATCAATAAGTTATAGGCTTATAGAGATAAGTGATATTTTTGTAGGTATGTTTGACATCCTTCCTAACTATAGTCTTGTGACCCCTCAGATCCACCCTGCGACCCCAAGGTTGGGTCCCAGCTTTTATTTCATCAATGTTTATATTGATTTTTCACTCTTCTGTTGAGGTGTATCAGCAGCCACAGGATGTATTTATTCAGGCAGCACTGTTTCAGTGTGAGTGCTCATGATATTGTTTTCTAGAGTCAGAGGTTCTTTATCTTGAAGCAGATGGGTCAGCAGAGTCTGATTCATTATTCATGAGGAAAAGTACATGGCCTCTTACACTGATGTGTTCATGTGTGTTTGTTCACCATATTGATTCCAGTGCGCTAAAGTAGCCTTAATGGTTGTACCTCGTGAAAAATCCTGTCGGAGCAAATGCATGTTTGCTCCCTGACGAGGCAGCTGTGTGCATTTGTTTCCTAGACTCAACATGAGCGATAGAGGAAATACTTATGTGCCAGATCCTTTATAGTAGGGCTGAACAATTAATCACATTTGATCAAAATCCCAATATGGACCCATGCAATATCCGAATAACATGAGGTGCAATATTTGTTTTTAGCAACATATATCATTATGCCAAAATACAATTTTAACATGGGTCTTACCTTTAAGAAACGTAGCCCTTTGATGTCAAGGATATTCTGCAAATAATGTAATTGTACGTTTTACGTTGCTAGAACGTGTTATTGTAAGTCTATTGAAAAATAAGTTTGCTTGCGTGTAGACTGTATTAATCTTAGTTAACATTTGAGGAATATAAGGAAAATATCCCCATTAATTGCCAAACATACTACTGCTATTATAAGATTGTGAATATTGTAAACATCAGCATGTTAGCATTGTCATTGTGTGTTAGCATGCTTATGTTAGAATTTAGCTAAGTTGCTAGCATGACTGTAAACTTCAGAATTAAATCATGTTTTTAATAAAAGGCAACTAAAGTGCATCTTAGTTTTGAGCCAACTTTTGAATGTTGTTATTATACACCCATCCACATATTCTTACAGACTCCTTGTCATTAGCTAAGTCAGCTAGCTGCACGTTCTGTTAGCTCAGTATCACAACACGCTAATGCAGTTAGCTAATGTGTGCGATTTTATTAGCGGCGGCCTCCCTCAGCCTGATAGCGGGGCGTTAATTCAGCGGCACGCCGTCTGTGTATTGTGTATAGTGAGAGGCTGTGTCTATTTAAAGGCAAGCTAATCCCCTTGAGTCACATAAAGTAAAACTCACCTTGACTACAGTCACTATGGTTAGGATGTGGCCTTGACTGCAGAGTTCACTGACACAGTATTAATTTAAGGATCCCTGTGTAAGACCTCATTGCCTTTGCTGAATAATTGATAATCCTCCGGTCCATTTGTCATTTAATATTTATTGCAAGTAGTAAATTCTGCAATAAAATGAATCTATTTACCATATTAAACAGTGCATCTTGAGCTAATTTTAGAACATCAAACATCACATTTCTCCCCCCTCTTCCTCCTTCTTCCCTTTGATGATGAGTATTTTTAGGAGCTTCTGCTGCAGAGGCAATTGAATGTCTGCAGAGCGGCTTGGCTTAGTTGTAATTAATACTAGATAACAGAAACCCTCTGGAGGCCACGACCTGAGACACACTCCTGCCTCTGATGTGACATAATAATCCATGATTAAAATTAGCTCATGTGGGGGAGAATTACATTTATGATTTTAATTGGCCGAAAGTTCCTAAATAGGGCAGCGACACAAACACTTTCCAGTTGTTTTTATTTGCTTCCTTTTTGTTTTATGTCCCTTTTCTGTCAAATGAAGATGCATGGACAAACTTCATGTTGTCCAATTGCAGTCCTTTCCCCTTTTTACTACTTTATTTCAGGAGTGAACATTCATTTACTTTGTCTTAATATGATCTTGTTCATGGCATTTTTATACATCTGTATCTATACAAGGAACACAAATAGACTGTTCAATCACTTCAGGGTTAAATCTTTCAATTATTTGTGATCTTCATATTTAAACAATATATTTATCCGTTTAACATACTTGTTCTTGACGATGTATGGGTTATTCTTACCATTTCTTAAAGGCTGTTTAAATCTGAATTCTAGTTGTTAAATGCATCTTACCTCAACTTTTGTACGACATGATGGGGAAACTTCTTAAATAAAGTGTATTATTTCTAGTTTCATATGGCTAACAAACAAATAAAAGAGAAGTAATTGGCTTAGGACTTCTTTTTTGTTGTTGTCTGAGGTTTAACTGTATTTGGAGCTCTCTGTCTGTAATTTATATATTTGAACTGCAACCTCCATCCAGCTCGTCTCGAGTCTGGACGCTCTTACCATAAGCCAATAAAGGAATTGATTTCATTTCCAGCCCATCAAACCCAGCCAATGTTTGGTTGTAGTTGTACTCCTTGATGCCAGACGTTAAAGTGTTTGTCTGATATATTGACATTCTTTATGTCTACAATCATCAAGGTACACATAAATTCTCAAACATATAACAGATTTGACCGTGTAGTGAGTCTTGATCTTTAATAGCGAGTAAAAGTGCATTTTCCTGAAGTGTTTCTTTGATGTTAAATCAGGATTTATTGGCTGTACAAACCGCCTTTTGCTGCCAAAGTTGATGTAAGCAGGTGAGTGAGGTGGTGATATCACTGAAAACCAGCTGTGATAAATGTGTGAATCAGATATGAAAGAATGAGGTGAGCTGCACGGGCATGCTAACTTGTGAGTCATGTTTCATTTAGGCTAACCTGAAGTGAGATCACCATTACACAATGTCCTTTACTCTTTACCTGAAACCACAAACATAAGCAAATTAGTTTCAATGACTTTTCTTTTGATGAGCACATCCCTTCCTGATTGCTATCACCTTTTCAACATCTCTGTCATCACATTTCTGACCTGATGTGACAGCACTGTGGCTCATCTTTCTGATGTTCTCTTTCGATGCAGTAACTGGAAACAAACTCAGACTTGCAAAGATGAAACTCAAGAGATTGCATCTGTACTTTAGTCACACCTTTACCTGTTGAGACACATGAGCAGATAAAGATCTGAAACTTGATTATTCACGTTGTATCTTCATATTATTTCTGTGGTTCTTTACGCAAGCTTGTTCATATGTGTTAGTTTTGTTATTCACTGAAATGTACCTTATTGCACATTTCAGTGTTTTTGGCATTTCTGTAGTGAAAGCATTATATTTTAATATCATTACATTTGGATTTGGATTGATGGATGTTCAAGGAATTTGAATACTAACATTTTGTTGAGGAAATCATGCGTGTGATGGTCTACTTTTGGCAACTCCGGTGAATTGAATGCCAAAAAACCTCTGAATATTCAATAATTCCAATGTTTTTATTGTGCTTTCTCTCCTTTTTGGAGGCTTATACAGTAGGAGTGCAACAATACTAAATAACTAGTAACAGAACAGGCTAAGATTCATTGTGATGATATAAAATCGCCAAGAACACGAGCTGCTTCTTTCACGTTTCTTAATTACCAGCTGCGACATTGTGTGAAGCTGTTTTGATCCCTTTACGAGGTGTTAATATTTTTTCCTGTGGACAATTATTGTGCGCTTGCAAGATGTCCCAAATATTTGCATATGTGAAGTTGAGATCTAAATAATGGCTGAGTTGGAGCCTATGTTTTCTCTGTGTTACGACTTGTAGAATCAGTATCTTTCCTGTGTGTCTGTGCAGGTGTTTGCACTTGTCTATGTACATTGGACGTGAGTAGATGACTAATTCAATTATTGACTGCACCTGTTCAGTAGGTATACACTTGAATCGGATTACACTATTTGCTCAGTCGGCGCAAACACTTGAGCATTTAAAACCCAAATACTCACAGAAAGCCTAATCCTCACTCCTGTAGCCTGGGCCCCAAATTGAAACGCAGGATTGCACTTGGCACTGAAACCAGATGTTTTACAGTCAAAACAGAGGCAGAGTGCTGATCAGGAATGACAAATTGAGGAAGGGAAGGTCATTGTGTCTGTGTATGTCAAAGGCTTTGGCCTATTTTCTCACAGCAGCCAGCTATTAGTCCTCCAGTGTGGGATCTGTCATTAGAGAGCGAGCCTTTGTGATCGCGGCTCTTTGGAAAGAATCACAAGCTTTCAGGAGTCGTGCTCTGTCCTTATTGATAATTACCATAAAGCACACACACTAGAAACACCAGGGTTTAATCCAGAGCCAAGAGCTAAATGAGACAAGTAGAGCCTTACACTCTGTTAATAAATCAAAGCTGTCTGTTTGCTTTGATAAGAGCAAAGACTACATGGTGACATTGGCCGATCTGTCTGTCTGACACACCTTTGGCGCAGTGATAATAGCCGGTGCATTACATTTAAAAGTATGTGTGTGTGCCATGTTGGCTAAGAATATACCAACATGATTTCAACTTATCAACACCAAATTCGGTTTAGGGTCTTGGGTGAAGGAGAAAATCAATTATATTGAAAAATAATGAAAAACATTTCCGCTATCGACCAAAAATGGCCAAAACTCAAGCTGTCGTTGATAGATCCTGATTAAACTCAGTCGAGATGACCGACATTACAAATTGAACATGCACACCCAGTTTTATCCAGATGCAACAAAGATAGGGCTTATTGTATGATGTTGTGTGTGCAGTTTTAGAAATGTTGCATATGTTTTAATAACAAGTGTAATTGGTCTCATAATCATTCCTCATAAACAGGATTAAACTTGTTAAATGACCTTGTCTTATCTCGTGAAGCATGAGCTCGGCTTTATGCAGCTTGCTTCTTTTGATTTTGGCGTTTTTTTTATTTTTGATTACCAAGAACAGGTTCAAACCTGTGATAGTAGACTCTAGGACAAAGGCATTTTTCATCTCTAAAAATGTCAAAGTAATTTCAGTATCTGTTTAAATGTAACATAGTTTCATAAATGTTGAGAGTTAGGTGTCTATTCAATATTTTTCCCCAAAACATTATTAAGTCAAACTCCTGCATTTGATGTGCAACTGCTTTGCACATATATCCCAGTGTGACCTGACGTCTCTTATCTCCGAGACAGTGTGTGACCGTTGGACTGTGTTGTGTATTTGGGGGGAGATGTGTTTGTGGCCAGCGTTTATCAGCTGTGTGTACATGTGTAGACGGGTGTGTGTGGTTGTAGGTACATTTCCCCAAGCACCTAGGTACAATTTTGAGCTACAACCACTCAGACACACATGTTGATTTTACATAGGAAAACGTCATCTTACAAAATGTGGTGCATTCCCAAGGATTAAAGTACACCCTCCATCTATAAAGCAGCTAAAATTAGATCCAACCCAGCCAGCTGCAGCAATAAATGCTGGCTCAGGCATGACACAGCAGTAGCAATCATTCAACATTTGTCTACTAGAATACTATTTTTCTGATTCAAATCACACACTAAAAGTCCTTATATTTAGTAATTCAACCTTTATTCAAATGAGAGCAGTTCTGTATCTTTTGTATGGGTGCCCTGAGATGAAAAGACTGGAAATTAAGAATAAAACTGAGAAAAACGTATAAAAGGGCATTCAACCAAATCTGAAACACAACAAAATGGGATAAAAATTAACCGGGAATATCTACAACCTACTATAAATTGACCATGCATGTACGGGAATAAATACTGTTGTTGATCTGAACACATTAAACTGCTGTGCATGCAGGGACGTTTATGCAATAACAGCGATTGATCAGCCCCTCGGCCACACCCTCGTTTGACCGCATGAAGTGTCGGCCTTGTTCAGCCTGTCCTCTTATCGACCTGTTGGTTTCTATTAGCCTCTGGTGCTAATGTGCTGTTACGTAATGCTACAGTTTGACTCGGTGTGATCACCACCGCTGTCCAGCTGAAGCCATGTGAGAGGCTCAATGGGGTTTGTAGCAGCTGGGCGATCTGCCAAACAATCCAGCCAATTTAATTTTGACTGCATGTTGCACCCTTTTTGTTTTATTTTTGAAAAACTTGAAGGTCTGAGGAGCGTTCGATCGCACTTCACAGAGGACAGACTGTTTGAGACGTATACTGCCAGGGATTATAACATTAAGAGGGAATATTAGTTTGGTGTATCAAGTGGAGAACATCTGCCTCCACTCGTACACACTGCCAGGATAAAAAGTAACAAGTCAGGATTTTTAATCTATAAAACAGGTACAGTTAATTTAATGTTGGGCCAGAGGGTTTATTGGAGATACAGTGTTGAAAGGGGGAGACAGAGGGGATGACTTCCACGGGCTGGAGAGCTGAACCAGTGTACTGGGCAGCGGACACTTGTAAATAAGAGGAGGATATAAGAGATTATCGATCTATTGATGATCTATTTGATGTATGGTTGTATGGACCTGAAAATCTGAATATAAAGAGAATTTCAAAGAAAATAAGGAATAACTTTAAATTGTTACTTTGTTAATTACTTTTCGTTATCGACTTACTCCAAACTTACTAGGAATAGAAATGTATGAGTGTAACGGGTCGTTTTAAGCTACAGATGTGTTAAAAAGAAAGATCTGCTGAGTAGGATATTTTAGTATTGAGCAACAAGGCTGAAGAGGAGCGTCTTCCTCTTTAATTTCCTTCTCCTTAAAAGATCGAACAAGAAATCCTGATTGAGCAAACACTGTGGAGGAGTGACGAGAGGGAGTGTGATTACCTGCTCTCTCTCTCTCGCTCCCTCTCTCTCCTTGTAGTCACCTCCCTCTCAGGGAGTGTACACACACACACACACACACTTCTGCACTCTCCACTCCTGCTTGTTCACACACGCACTCGGTCTCCTCTGACTGTCTGTGTGCCCATCAAAGCTTGGTTAGGACTTGGACACTAGTATAGTTTTGTGTGTGGGTGTTGTGGTGTGTGTGTGTGTGTGTGTGTGTGTGTGTGTGTGTGTGTTGGTTTGCATATGTCTGTGTGTGTTGACAAGGAGATGCAGTGTTGATCCATGTGCTTGAAGACAAGTGATTTTTTTTAGTTTTTTTTGTTGTGGTTTGCCTCTCAGACGTAACTTTTTCAGAGTCATTTAAGGACCCTCTGCTCCGTCTTGTGCCGGTGTCGACTCCCTGGACAGGGTGAGTGCCGCTGAACTCCCAGCTGACTTTCTCACACTCCCTCTTTCTTAACCACACACTCTTTTCTGTCTCCTCTGTGCTGCCTCACTGCTGTTTTATTTCATGTCCTTCTCCCGTGGATTTGTCTGTGAAATTCTCAATCTTTTACTCTTTATAGCACTGTCCAGAAATGGCAGACTGTGTGTGTGTGTGTGTGTGTGTGTGTGTGTGTGTGTGTGTGTGTGTGTGTGTGTGTGTGTGTGTGTGCTCACTTTTTCCCTTGAGGATTCAAAGTCAGTGTGCATGAAGACAGGCTTGAACAAGATGAAAGAAAAAAAATCTTTCTTCAAATCAGCACTTTGCCTTAAATCTATTTTTATAAAGCGCTCCTCTGTTCCCTGCACAGCACAGATTTATTTGACAGCAGGCTTCACTTGCACTCCTTTTTTTAGTTTAATTATCCATTTGCTCAAACTTGGCCAAGTAGCCGCTCATTTGCTTCCTAAAGCATGGAAGTACTTTCTATTTTTTGCTGGAAAGAAAATGCCATTATGAAACTGAAGCCGTTTCACAACAGTGAAAATGACATCATCACCATCATCTTCATCCACCGTCCTTGTAAAGTCCCCCGCCACAGATGGGTATTCCAGTCCAGCCTGAGAAACACTACCATTCATAGGGAATATGTGCCTTGAGGTTTTGAATCGCAGTCTGTTTGAGGTCTCTTCATTAAGTCCGGTGTCCTGTTGCTCACGTCAGTGGGTTTTGAAACCTATGAGCACGCAGAGCTGCTCGTCACAGCTGAGGAAGAGGAGCTCTGAGCTCCAACCTCAAAACAAACTGTGTGTGTAAAGCACCTAGTCTAAATAGCTGCCATTGAATGCTTGGCATGTGTTAGGCTTTTTGTCTATGTTCAGATATTTCCTTTTATAAACCTTTTGCTAAGTTCTTTATTCAACACATGATGCAAGTTGGGAAAAAAGGGTTCAACATATTTGTGTTCACACTTAACAATAAGCAGTATAGTATTAATACATAAAGCATTATGTTGTATTCGTCTACACATTCTAATGTGTCTGATTGTTGGATGGATTTTCTTTAGTAGTAATAATAATTAATTAAATGTAATTCATCTGCCAAGACAAATCTCGAAGCGCTTCACAACAAAGGACACTGATACAATTTGAGAGATTAAACAAATAATAATAATAATAATAATAACAATAACAATAATAATAAAAAATAATAAAAATAAAAGTCGGAGATAGCGATACAAATGGCAGCTCAGTAGTGAATTGACACAGTGTCTAGTCTCGAAATAAAAATCTCCTATAGCTTAGTTGAAGTGATACCTGCCCCGTATAAAGCTTCAATATACTAATGGGAACTTCAATAAAGGATTCTTTCAGCTTTCTTTTACTTCACTCTTTCCTCTGCCAGAGAGGTCCTTTCTTTGGTTCTGTTCTTTGGCTTCATTCTGTTTTCTCGCTGGATAATGGAAAAACTATTTTTAAGCAATTTTAATGAATCTTGTTTAAAGGGTGTGGCATGGGTCACGAAATCTGTCATAGCATTTTGGAACGGATCCGAATCACTGGGCGGACACACGCATTATTTTTCACTTACGGAAATGTTCCTGGCGGAGGTCTGCTTTCTTCGAGTACTCTTTTGAGTTTTCAAAGTTTTGGTGGTTATTTCGATCTATAATAACAACAGTACACTCACCACATGAGATCTGGAAATGCAGTAATGTTGAAAAAAGCTAGACTATGCACATGTCACATGTAATTGGGTGATTATACATGTTTTAAACAAACCTCCAGGGTATGCATTTGAAAGAGAAAAAGGTCAAATTAGGATTTTGATGTCTTTCATAAATACCACTCAAAGTTAACGCAGCTGCTCTCTGCTTCATCTTTGACTTGCCACATTTAGTGTATTCATTCTAACTGTTATAAAAATGATGGCCAAAAACAAACAAAGATGAATGTTTAATCCATAACCGCTTTATAATGAATTCAAAGTTGACTACTGGTGCTCACATTAACCACAATTCCACTGGACTGCCAATATATTTTAATAGAGTTTTTTTATAGAGTTATTTCCTTCCTTGAAATTGTGAGAAATAAAATATATATTTGGCCTTACTCTTCAATCGTACTGACTCGGGCTGTCCTCAACTAAAGGAATTCAGTCAACTGACAATCATACGACTAACCAACTCGTTGATTTATTGAAAGATGTGTAAAACTGAGTTTCTCCACATTGAACCGTGCAAAAGAGCCACTTTTTTACAAATTAGACTAGCAATTCACTTCTTTAAGGTGGAGTAGGTAAGTTTGAGAAACCGGCTCGAGATACACTTTTTGTTATATTCTCTTAACATCCCGATAGCAATGAATATCTTAAGTGCTTTGACAATAAATTCATAAAAAAATGTCATCTGTGGAAGCGGTAGCGCTGTAAAAAGCACGACCAATCATCTGAGCCGGCCCGGCTAAAGTAACTGGATGGCCTACCTGCCTGTCAGCCTTCCATCTGTGCACAAACTTATTTCCTGCCCTCATTGGTCATGTGCGTGTTCGTGTGTGTTGGAGGAGGGGCTCTGTAAGGAAGTGGCAGATTACCGGTAGTTCCTGCTCTGTATTTTCAAATTCTAGCGCACTCGAGCTGGTTTCTCCAAAATTACCTACCCCACCTCTAAGTCCCTTAATATTGACCGTGGCAAACAGATTCACAGATGCTGCCAAGGGACAGAGAAAGACAATGTGATGCTAGTTAGGAACTCATTGGTTCACAAAAACAACCAAACTTCTGTTAATAATTTGAAAATGCAATATGAAAATGGCACAGCAGGTCGATTGGGTTTATTTATATGATCTTCACCCTGCCCCACACACTCCTTTGTACGTTAATCATTAGATCACACCTGTAAAACCGTCTCAAAGAACAAAGGACTATTGTGAGCTAATCTGGACGTCTGAATGTGCAATCATACAGAGCTTCAAAAAGACCTTTAAACATTAAAGATATAATCATTACACTAAAGCATGTTGGACTAATGCACTGTCATGCTATTGACGAAACGGAAACTAAGATAGGATTTTAATATGATTACGCTTGACGAAGTGGATATCTATACAACCACATCATTAGTTTACTAATCATTAGTTTACTGTTTAATTATTTATATGATGCATGCATGCAGAAAGCTAAAATATTCTCAAGGTAAACAGATTGACACACTTCAAACTGAAACACAGACATGGGCTATATTTTCCTTTCACTCACTCACTCACTCACTCACTCACTCACACGTGTGCTGTAGTCTATAGAAAATGAAGCAGCTATTGGTTTACCAGTGTTGCTGCTGTTATCCTATTACAGGACAGAGGGTGAAAGCTGTCATCTGTGTGTGATATCTGAACGTCTAAAGTAAGGGAAGTGTGTCTCACACACAGTGAATGTGAGTACACACATACTGTTAACAAAGTGGCATGTGTTCACACCTCTTCATTCCTCGTCTTGTATTTCACTCTGAGCGTTTACAAAACATTGCATCTACAGATTGAGGACGCGGGGCTGGTGCATGTTTGGTTTTATGCACTTTGGGATCAGGTTTGGGGTCGTGAGGTTTTCATTGTTAAGACTGGAAAAGGCCCAAAGTCCTGAGCATCTGCAGAGGACAGATTGAGTCCAAACGGTCTCTCTGCTCATAGCTTAGGGCCAGACGCTGCTTAAGTTACCGATATCGCGACACCAGTAAGTCAACTTTGAACTCCCCCTCTTCTAGCGCCAAGCCTTGGTAAGCCAGAGAGAGGAGTGGCTGGTAGTGTACGCGTTTATGAGGTGATTAAAAGACAGCCTGTAGGTGAGGAATAGGTGCATATGTAGGCTTTGCACGTCCATAGACAAGTACAGACCCACTAAAGACCTGTGGCAGAGAAAAGCAGATGTACAGTATATCTTATAAAGTCATATCTGTGTTTTCAGTTTTAGTTTTATGACTGTTTTTACAGCCCCCTTATTGCGGTTTCTGCTGTGAGTCACGGACTAAAATAAATTTCCCTCTGACAAAAAGGACAGCCATAAAGCATTTCAAAAGAGCCTTGTAAATTAAACCCTTTTTGTGCTGTCTGTTAAATGGGCCTTGTATGTGTTCTGATCAGCAAGAAGTTAGTGTAAAAATAGCCTGAATAGTGGATTCGTCATCAGCTCTGGGAGACAGGCCGCCCTGCTGTGTACCTGCTGAAGACGCAGCTGAGAGGGAGCTTGCTATCTGCCTCATTACAACCGTATTACACCCTGCTGTAGATGTGACAAGATGTCTCCGCTTTCTGCCCTGAAGCCTCCGCCTCCGGTCTTGTAAGCCTCAGCAGAACATGAACGCTGATTATATCGACCCAGATGTGCATGTTCCTTACTGAGCATTGCACTGACTGCTTGATGCTTTTAGTATGTATCGTTTGAATGTAGACATTTTAAGTGAGGTTTGTTTCTCTTATTGAGGTCATGTTTGATTCCTCTTGTGCCTTTATTGGTGTCATTATTTGCTGGTTATCATGTCAAGCTTCTATAAGGAAGTTACCCTGATAGATTATGATCATCAGTAGTGGCTATTTGATGATATAAAACTAAATATCTTTGGGCTGTTTCTCACACATAATATTACATTTATTATTGGTCTCTGTATTGCGACAGGAAGTTCTATTATTTTCTGCCACTAATTAGACAATTGTTATTCAAAATAATTAAGAAAATAAGTTATTGTTGTGCTGTTTAGTAGCGACCATTTTAGTACAGAGACGATAACGTTTTTTTTGTAATTTTGTTTATTGAGGCAATGCAAACATTATTCAGTTTGCCATGACAAGTTTACTTTGTGAATCCTTCAGATTGAGCTGCCAGGATTACATACTGTATGGATGTGACTGATGGTGCCTGACTCTGAAACACCTGAGAGGTTAAATGGAGCCCCTCTTCAGGTGGGGAAACATTCCTGTGTGACAGCATGGGGCTCTGTGATGGCCTCGGGGTAGAAGTTGAGAGCTGGAGGAGTAAACTGAGACACCGGGAGTCACAATCCTCCCATGCCTTTCTGCTCCTCTGAGATTCTTCTTCTTTCTTTTTTTTTGTCTTAAAGAAGATTATCCGTCGTTCTCTGCTCAGCTTCTTTGTAGCCGGCAGAGCTGGGGCCTGGTCCGGTCATCACAAAGGCCTGCGGGCTGCCACATAACAACATAAGGCGCGTTCACACCAAGTACTTTTCCCACAAAGGTTCCTGAGAACTCTTTAGTTCTCATGAACTAAGTACAGATCGCGTTCACACCGGAAATTAGTTCCTGGGGGTGGATTAGGCAAATGAAGCCGCTGACGTCACTTCTTCTTCTTCTGCTTTGGGTTTACTGGCAAGCCGCAAAGAACTTCACGGCATATACTGCCACCCGAAGTCCCCGGCCGGAAGTCCCCGGAGTGTTGTCATAAGTTAGTCTCTCTGCGTTTCCGCGCTGGGCTAATGCTAATGCCAATAATGCAATGCGAGAATAATAAAATGGCGACTTCAAAAAAGTTTTTGGGAGTTTGACGGGGCGCGGTTTGCATTCCGCCTAGCCAATCAGACACAGGAACCTTTTTCTCCCACGAAAGTCCCTGCTCTCTAGCAGGGACTGAAAAGGGGGTAAAAAAGGTTCTCTAGAACTAATTTAGTTCCTGGGACGTTTTGGTGTGAACGCAACTAAATCGTAGTTCTCAGGAACCTTTGTGGGAAAAGTACTTGGTGTGAACGCGCCTATAGCAATGACATAAAGAGAAGGATGTCATTGCTTCAAGGACATGTTTTAGGGGGCGTTTGATTTCTAAGAAAACGGCATGTTTTGATGTTCCCCCTGTTATCCTGCTTTCTCCTATTTCCATTGCCCACTTACTTGCTTGCTCTCTCTGTGTTGTTATTTTGGTCCATTTTTGTACGTTAACATCTTGTCCATCAACCTCCTCTTCCTCCACTAATTCATAAGTAATGACCATGCAGCAGCAGCAGCAACAGCAGGCAGAGCATCGGAGCAGACATGCCGGCTGGCCAGGCCTCGTCCCAGCGGACCAGAGCCACTTATCTCTCACAATAATGACATATGCATCGACTGGCTTTAAGAAAGTGGCTTCCCAGTATTTGGGAAGTCTCCCACGTTTATTTTCTCCGCTATAATTGACTGTCTTAACGAACAACATATTTCATGCATAAGAAGTCATTTGCTTGCCAAAAAAATATGAATCAAAGATAACACTGACATCCAAAGTAAAACTGACATTACAACAAAAACATATTTACAATCATGATTCATGAGTGTGGATATTGTCATTATCAACACCTAATCTAATCAAATTACTTATTACAAAACATATACATCCTTTCCTTTAATGCGTGTTTTTTCGGAGGAAGCATTTTTCTCAGCTTTGGCTGCTCACATTTTGCAACATCGATCTCATCTACGGTTACTTAATACTGGAAAGAAACAGTATCGCCACCTATAAAAAGCCCTATCACCATCAGTTCCGTTCTTCTTTATAGTCCCATAGGGGAAATCGGACTTGCAGCCGAGCACAAATAAACAGTAACGGAAAACATATAACAAGAAAAGAAGAGAAAAAAACTTTCAAAGATGAATTTGTAGGCTTTTTGCAGTTCTGCAGTCCTAAAGGATTGCAGAACAATGCCTAAATGCAAGGTTACCTTTTGTGCAAATTAAGCATGTTTTTTGCACTAGGACTGTGAGAGATGATTCTCCCTGACTGACCCCTCCTCCCCTCTCCTCCCTCCTCTCTCAGATGACATGGCGTCCTCAGTACCGCAGCTCCAAGTTCCGCCACGTGTTCGGTAAGCCCGCCGTCAAGGATAGCTGCTATGACGGCGTGCCAATCACACGCAGCGTCCAGGACAACAACTTCTGTGCCGTCAACCCACGTTTCCTGGCAGTCATCACCGAGTGCGCCGGGGGAGGGGCTTTCCTGGTCCTGTCCGTCCATCATGTGAGTATCTCCATCTCATGGCAGCTTTTACTCCCTGATGTCAGCTTTTTAAAGGATACTGTGATGTGTTTGGTAGATGTATGCCCTGAAGGAGATATTTGTTTTTGCTACGAGGGTAAAGAAAAGCAAGGAATAGTTTAAATATAGACTTTTAAGCAATAGATGGACATTTCTCTAGTTGAAAAACAGCTGACTTTAGAAGATCAACTTTACAATCTAAGGCAATCAAAGACAACAGCTTTGCCATGAA
Organism: Notothenia coriiceps; assembly: GCF_000735185.1. Taxonomy (NCBI): domain Eukaryota; kingdom Metazoa; phylum Chordata; class Actinopteri; order Perciformes; family Nototheniidae; genus Notothenia; species Notothenia coriiceps. Next base: position 5,662 of record NW_011354201.1, on the reverse strand, counting down.
TTGTGCTTTTGCAAAGCTTTCGAAAATGCAATATTTATTGACACCGTCAGAAAGTTGGTAATGTTTATCATTGAGGTTGTAATGGAAGGTGTTGTGCTATACTGCATTATGTTAAAAGGTGAACTGAAAATACGTCTGCAAACAAGAATTACATTTACATTCCTTCATACAAAATTCCCCTAAATAGTTACCTGATCCAGCTCGAGGCAAATTGGGTCATGTTACCTGTAGTTCATCCTAGTTATTATGCTGCTCAATGTTTCAACTAGCCTCCTAGCAAGCTTAAAACAGGAGACATCAGGAAAATCAACATAAAACATTTCCCCATAACTGAAATTAGCTTTGACCAAAAGTTGGGAAGTTTCAGAAAAAAGTGTAGCAATGGAATTTCACATTAGAAATTATTATGGTGAGAACATTATTACCTCGGCCATGGAGGTCTTGTTTTTAGTTTGACTTTTTGTAAACAGGATTACGGAATAAACTACGATTGTAATTTTCATGAAACTGGGTCATGGAAGAAACAATACAATTATCGAACGGACCATAATCACAGGGAGGTATAACAAATGCTTTTCCCTTCCGTTAACATTGCGAGATACTACGTTTGGTCTCAGCAGGGATCTCAGGTCTCTGCTTTCTATACTTAAAATAACTTTTTCTCTTTGGTAAAAAGTAGAAGAACAATTAATCTGCTGAGTGTTCGACATCTCTCATGGTTTCTCTTTGCTCGTGCACGCACAGCACACCTTGGAAAGAAAGATCTGCTCTCAGATTCTAAATAGGACAGCAGCAGTGGAGCCAAAGCAAATACCAGGAAACCCCCGGCAGCTGATTAACTTTAACCTAAACATTGCATGTGGTCTTCTTTTTCCTCCTCATTATTCTGCCTTATCTCCCCCACCAACTTCACCTTAAACATGATAAATCAAGCACTCTCCATGACGTTATTTATGCATATTATCACATCCACCGGTGTTATCAGCAACAACAGTGATCCTTCAAATAAACTCAGCCAGACTTCCTTATTGTGTGCCGGTAAAATGTACAGTCCTGCTGTATGTCTCCAGTCGAGAGCGATTTATCAAGCTCCCTCCCTTCTCCCTCTCTCTGTCTGTGTCCAACTTTTAAATTATCTTGGACTTATCACCAGCCTCCTAGCTTGGGCAGGAATTGCATACATGCTCAGGAATGACATAACTCATCGTTCGACCTCCCTCTTCCCCTTCTTTCACCATCTCGAGGAGGTTAAACTTCCCCCCTCTGCTGCCCTTCACCTCCCATCTTTGTGTGTGAGCTCACAGAGAATCGTGCTGTGGAGAACAGTGCTTCTATGTTCTACTTTCTTGTGCATATGTTAGGTTTGCTGGAAAGCACAGGTAGTGGTTACATCATCCCCATGCAGACACACCTTACCTACACAGTAATCAAGCCTGCAGGTGTGTTTGAGTGTGTGTCAGTAGGAAGGTTCTGTTTGTACTAACTGCATAATTAGCAGACTTGTCCAGGCAGAAAATCTTCTGCAGATCTCTCTGACCTTTTCCTTCTAACAGGATCATGAAATACCAGGGCGTGTGTCAAACATTTTGTGTAGCTCTACCTGTAGTTTGAATACTTTCATTTAAATGTCATGAAGAGTTTGACTGCTCTGTAGCTTGTACTCATATGTGAAGATCTTGTCCTGTTAAGATATTTAGAAACCAGCTTTCTATCTGTCTTTAAATCTGCACTAATAAATATGTTTTATATTAGGGTTAGGTAAGGGAAACTCTGCCTATTTGGTCAGTCAGTTTACAGGTCTTAGGCTTGAATTTCGATAAATTACCTCAAGGGACGTCATTTGAGTCTACATTGTTTGTACATTGTCTTATTCTAAAGACTACAAGTTTGAAACCCCCCCTAAAATCTTCACGGGGGAGGAGTTATAAAGTGGTGAGCTTACTTACCTCTTCAGTCCACTCCTCTACAGGCTACATTAGCTGCTACTAGCATTACACACCTGAATATCTCCGTTTGTGGTTGAGTTGCATTATGGTTAATGTAGGAACCATGTTTTGACAAGGAATAAGACAATTTCTCCTGATTTCTATTAGGGCTGCTCAATTAATCGTATTTTAATCACGATTACGATTATCGCTTGCAACGATTACGAAAACAACGTAATCGAAATAAAACGATTATTTTTTATTATTACTTTTATTAATACTTTTTTTTTTTTTTCAGTTGAAATTATACTTAGAAGTTCAGGGTAATCAACTGTCAAAAACATACTGTTCAAAAAAAAATTCTCCAATAAATGGATGTTTTCAAATTCAATGAATAATCGCATTTAATAATCGCAATTAGAATTATTGACCCAAATAATTGACATTATGATTTTTGCCATAATCGAGCAGCCCTAATTTCTATACAATGCGGACAGTATGTAGGCAGAGGTAGCAGCCGATTTGAATAGTTAGCATAAAGTGGCCAGGACTCTATCCAAGACTGGCCAAAATATAATTTGGCTGTAACAGGTTAACTCAATGTCTTACACTTTTTTGTAAAGATTTAACAAAGAATATACAGTATAATGTGCTTTTTGAGCTTAACATGAGCTGGTGCTCTAGCGCTTTCCCCCTGCTTCCAGTCTTAATACTAAACTAGCTAGCTACATATTTACTGTACATAAATGAAAGTGTCTATTGCAATAAAACAGAGCACTTTTATCAGAATGTCAGACTAACTCAATGATATAAATGTTTTGGCTTTTATATTTCAGTTTTTTAATCCTCTTTTGTTTGTTTGTTTATCAGACAGGTAAAGTGGATCCTCACCAACCCCGCATATCGGGCCACAGAGGAAATGTGTTAGACGTCAAATGGAATCCATTCAACGACTACTGCATCGCCTCCTGTTCTGAGGACACCACGGTTTGTACAAACACACACCCACCTAAAGTACAAATAGTTCACTGATGTGTTATCATTTCCCTTCATTATGAGCGTGTAGCAGCAGGGAGATTATTTTATTGCCTTGCTGTTTAGCCTTCAAGAAGTCATTCCTCACATTCCTCAGCCATGACTTGGCTCTGAAGAAATCAATGTACAAAGAAAGAGAGAGGAGAGTGATATGAGACCATTTATTTAAAGTCATTTATTTCTCGTGTCCAGTCGACCCTCAATTATTTATTGAATCGTTATTCGTCATAGATTTAGACATATTGATTTTGTTCGTTTGTGATCTCTCTTACAGTGGTGTATTCAAAGCCTTCTCTAAAAAGTGCTGATGCCGCTCTGTAAAAATGCATTGGAAATTAACTAAATGTATGTCAAAACAATTTTTTTAAATGCACTTAAAGTTAAGTAAAAGTACTCATCCTTACTGATACAAGCATTCATGTAAAAGCTGAATTTTATGGTTTCAGTCGGTTGCCATTTCGCCTTTATCAAATCAATGAGACAGGAAAACAGAGAAAAGATCATTAATTGTACAAAATTGTAAATTATTATTCAAATAAATAATAATAGCAAACTTGAGAAGCGGGAAGCATTACATTTTTGCACATCAATCAGAAAGAATGTTTTTTTATATTGGCTTATGAACAAATCAACTAGTCAATTCAGGTGTCCTGTGATAGTTTAATGTATGACAGAACATCATATTTCATGAGGTCTTGATGATGTTTTTTTGGGTGTGTCTGCAGGTGAAAGTGTGGGAAATCCCTCCTCATGGCGTGCTGAAGAACCTCACAGTCCCGTGGAAGGAGCTCCAGGGTCACAGCCGCAGAGTGGGCCTCATCGAGTGGCACCCCACTGCTAACAACATCCTCTTCAGTACGGCCTATGACTACAAGGTAATGCAAACACACAGAAGTTAACTAACCTAACTCTGAACTCAAACAAGCTACTGTGACATATACTGTAAACAAGTGTGTATAGCAATGCAGTCAAACAGGTCACAGATCTATCAGCCCAGTTCTTTTTATCTGATCATGATCATGACAAAGATTGCTGACAGTAACACTGCAATCTGCAGTACAAAGCTTCACAATCACTTTAGAAGTGACAGCAGCATTTCAGGAATTTTCGCTCTACATGTAAATGTACTGCTTTTCTGCTGCAATCCGAAATGGGACAAGTCTCATGTCCGAGTCTAAATAAAGAAGGCTTCTCAATCCTCTAATTTCCCCTCCTCGACTCCTATCCTCGTGTCTTAGTCCCGCCCACAGGAGATGCGAGCGGAGGAGTCGAGGAGGGGAACCGAGGAGAGAGGAGGGGAAGCAGCAGGCGGTTAGATAAATGAGAACTCCTCTCCTCTGAGCGGTCATTTTAAAGAGACGTCCATTAATGATGACAGAGGCACAGCAGCACTCTGTCTGATGGACAGATGTGTTCATGACCACTTATATATTTACTTTTAATGAATTCACATTGCGGTATAATGAGACAATAACAGGCTACAGATGCGGACACATACACACATATATATTTATACACATTACATTACATTGCATTTAGCTGACGCTTTTATGCAAAGCGACTTACAAAAAGTGCATTCGACCAAGAAGATACAAACTTGAAGAAACCAGAATCATTTAAGTACATCAGGTTTCATAGAGCCAAAACATTTCAAGTGCTACTCAACAGGCTTTAGATAAGCCAGTCCTTTATTAGTATAAGTGCTTGGATAGTAATTCTATTGCTCGAAGTGGAGTCGAAAGAGATGAGTTTTCATTCTGCGCCGGAAGATGTGTAGGCTTTCTGCTAGGGATGGGTATCGTTAGGATTTTATCGATACCGGTACCGGTACCTGTACTGCTTATCGGTATCGGTATTTTTCGATACCCTTATCGATACTTTTCAATAATTTGGTGCTCAAAATTATAGACATGAATACAAGATGTGAAGATTAAACAGTAATTGTATTGTAATTTTCTTGCAGAAATAGCTATATAACTTATACATTAGCTTCTCAGAAGCAATGAAAGGCCAAATTATTATAGGTGTAGGAGCTCACATTAACACACTGTCAGTGTTAATAAACTAAAAAAAGACAAGGTGATGTGCCTGCAAGACTTCACTCAGGTAAACAAAAAAATATTACCCGAGCGCAGCAGCTAACCTGCCTGCGAGCCTTAGCTCAGGTCACATTTACACACGGCGCGGCTGAAGCCCGCTAGCACTAGTAGTATCGCGAGCACCGTTTTAGATTCAATGAGTGTCTCGTTTGCAAATGCTTCATTAAGTTGCTTGTGTTACCCCCTTTACACGCAACTAATTGAGTACATAGATTGCACCTTGCACTATCGCCACTAAAAAAAATTAAAGTGCACCCAGACCTTCGATCGCTTCGCTCTGTCCGCCATGCGGGAGTCTCACAACAATAATAAGAGCGCTGTTGAGAGAGATGAGGAGTGGCATTTACAGTGGCCAATCAGAGGGGTCTCAAACCGGATACATCACACGGGATGAGGGTTCCCAACTAACCAGAATGGTTTAAAGTTAAACTAAGGAAGTAGACGTAACAGATATACCGATAGCAGCACCGTTTGTCCAGCGGCTTAACGGTATACCGATACCGTCCAATCAGGTACCGGTATTGACTTAGTACCGGTTCTCGGTACCCATCCCTAATCAGGAGAGAGTGTACAGGAAATGCTTACAAAGCTGGACACATGATG
>NW_011354200.1:98121-117007 GCF_000735185.1 Notothenia coriiceps | reverse complement strand
AAACACCCTCCACTTGCGGTCATAAAGAGACCTAGTGGAGGAAGCTCTTGCACTCTGAATAGTGTTTATCACCTTCTGCGGGAGACCCACTGCATTCAGATTATACCACTCACGGGCCAGGCACATAGGGGCCATGCGCTCCGGATGTGGGTGAAAGATCGTCCCCCCCGCCTGAGACAATATGTCTCTGCGTAGGGGGAGCTGCCACGGCTGACCGCACAGCAGCTGATATATCTCCGCCAGCCAGTACATTGCAGGCCAGTGCGGAGCTATCAGGATCATTGTGTGTCACCGTTCCCTCACTCTGGCCAGAGTTGGGGGTATCAGCGCCAGGCGTGGGAACGCGTACAGGAGGACCGGAGGCCAAATGTGCGCGAGCGCGTCCACGCCTAATGGTGCGTTTTGATCGCGCATTGAAAAGAAAAGCTGACAGTGAGCATTTTCTTTTGATGCGAACAGATCTACCGCGGCTCGGCCGTAACGCACCCACAGCTGGCTCACAACCAAAAATATTTTTGCGTATTTGCAGACCGTTTTACACTTTGCAAATGTATTTGTGAGTTCGCAAATCTTTTAAATGCATTTGTGGATGGTGATTTACATTTACAAATCACATATTTACACACAAATTATTTTTATGTTCACACAAATAATTATGAGACATATCTAAGCCCATAAATGTATCATATATTTCCTTATCTGAGTCAGCTTATTGAGCCGTATCTGGCCGTGCAACACTTACAGTGTCACATACTGTATGCAGAAATATTATTTTAAGCAACACATTAAGTTGACGAAACACTTGAGTCAAATGTAATTAAAATCAGATCCACTCGTGTCTTGGACGGGGCAGTGATATCTTAAACCTGTTAATAATAATAATAATAATAACGAATAAATAACTGAATGAATGAATAAAGAGAGAAATACAATTATGAAACATTAAATGAATAGTAAGAACAAGCTAAAAAGTGAGTTTATAATAATAATAATAATAATAACAATATAATACTAATAACAACAACAATAATACTTATTATAATAACAATTATAATTATATAAAAAATTATTAAAAATATTATTATAATATAATAATACAAATATATAAATACTACTAATACAACTAAATGTAATTTGTAAAATATCTAAACAAAATGGCTTAAATATTACAGCGACAGGAACATTGCATATCAACTTGTGCTCTAAAATTATTATTTATATATCTGAATACTTACATTGAACATTCAGAGCCACAGGGGCAGATCTGACCGTGTCCTGTCCCTGGACGGTACAGTAGTATCTCCCAGCATCCTCTCTGGTAGCCTGGAACCCCGGCTGTGGGACAGGCTGTCCGTCTCTGAACCAGAGGATGTTGACCGGTGTAGAGCAGCCCGACACACAGGACAGACGGACCTCCCCCCCCTCTGTCACTGTGCTCGGCTCCACCACTGTGGTCAGCTCTGCAACAGAATCATAATGTCACAAAAACACATTTAATTTATGAGGAATGTATCCTTCCTTGATTAATAGTTATTACCTCTTACGGACAAACGAGCCGCTCTCTTGCTTGTCCATCTGTTGATTGTTGTCACGAAATTGAAAAGGTATGCTCCTTCATCATCGTGCTGTACATTATTGATCCGCAGACGGCAGTCACCCCTGTAGTTGCCCACATAGTTAAAGTATGCTGAGTTCAGAGGGAGCTTTGAGAGGATAAAATGCCCCTGACGGAGTCTGGACCAGCCCACTGACGTGACCCACCGCCCTGAAGGATAGTCGTACTGACAGTCTATGATCACTGACGACCCTCTCAAAGCACACTGATCTCCAGAGGTCACCCCCCAGTCCCCACCCTGCACACCTTTGGGCAAAAATAAAGAAAATATACAGTCAATTGAATTATTAATTTGCTAATAGAATCCATAAAATACCCAAATGTGGGTGTGTCTTACTTGTCAAATGTAACTGTTCTCAGCAAAAGTTGCATTTGATCACAGTCAATACTTTTTCTAAACATTAATACAATTAAATAAAAGGTCCCTTACCTGGCAAAATTACCAGAATTATCAGAATGAAGCTTTCCATGATTAGTTAATCTGGAACATCATAGCACAGGACACAGATTAATATTGTCTAATTACAGGTGAGGACAATGTAAAAAAAGAAACGTATAGTGTATCAAAGTTAGTAGTACTCACCAGTTAAAGCAAGAAGAGATATTACTTTGTACATTCATGAGGATGATTTAAGGAGTGAAAAAGAGGAAGTGGGAGAATGTGGACGCCCTGTTTCCTCATGTATTATCGTCATAACAGTACATACAGTTACAACAATTTACTAGCTTCACACAAACACCAGTAATTCAACTAGCAGTGGAACCATTTTAACAGTGGCCTGCTGGTTATTTAACTATATCCATATTGTTGTTGCGTTTCAAGTAGTTAAATTACTTTATTGAGTACTTACCTACTTAAACTACAAACACATTTGGGCCATAAAAGGAAAGGAAATCTCTTAACTTTTTTATTCTACCACTGCTTCTCTGATTACCACTTCATTGATTGTGTCCATTGTTTAGAACCAATTAGCGTTCAAGCTTTTCAAAATGTGTTTTTATAAAGATGGAAGCTGCAGATTGTTTAATTGCTTTTCTTATTTTCTCAAGAGTGTACATGTCAGAGTAGATTATATTAGATGTATTGTCCCCAGGGGGGAAATTAATTTTCACAGCACTGTACACGTAAGCAATATACATACAATATATAAACAACAATAATAACACCTGACAACAACAGATAGCGACACACATGGCAGATACACTCAGCGAGGCCTGTTATTTAAGACAGGAATGGCTGACAGAATCAAGCTTTTTCCAATGTTCTGTACCTACGCCCCGATGGCGGTGGGCCGAGGTACTGGTTGAGTGGGATGTTACCCACTTGGTGGAAAGTAACAAAGTACATTTACTCAACTACTGTACTTAAGTACAATTGTGAGGTACTTGTACTTTACAGCTTTTGGTACTAGTTACTTTTTAGGTTTAGAATATTTGTTAATTCATAATATAAATCAATTATTAAATACGCTTTGACATTATGTATAGTTTAAGATATCCAGCAGCAGTATATACAGTTATTTAAATGAGCTCTACCTTTACCAGTTGGGATAAAAACACATAAATCTCCATAATAGTTACCCAGTAACTCAATAAATGTACAATTCTGAAATGGGACATTACGCATAATGAGTACCTTTACTTACTGGACACTGTGGTGATACATAGAAGGTTTCTTAGTTACAAGTAATTAATTATATGCTAAATATATAAAACTGAGGTCACTGCAGTGCAACAGAGCTTTTTCTGAATGATATGCTGGTCTTGCATCGTCTTGGGCAACACGATCCCTCCTCCTCCACAGGGTGGTGTTCCTGGACTGTGCAGGAGATGTAGGACATGCAAATCACTGGTGGGGTTACAATAAGTAACTGGTGAATAAATACAATACCTTATTAAATATGATATGACCATGCTTGAAGAAGAGAGAAACATTGCTCTTATAATAACATTGCTTCAACGTCTTTCGGACAAGATACCGTAAACTGTACGATTGACAGTTTAACACTTCAACAATGCAGCGAGCAGCTGATCGGCATTGTTGTGAAAATGTGATAGTAAAATAGTGAAACCCCCCTGCCCCATATTATCAATCACAAGGGATGAAATAGTGAATAAAAACAGATCAATAACTGGATAGCTTTTTTTGGAGTAATATTGCAATAGATTTATTTTTGCTATAAACAGGTATAAAGATAGATATAGATATTAATGGCAGGTGTAAATTAGAAACCAAAAAGAAATGGAAAGAGAAAAAGAAATGAGGAAGCAGGCGAAAGAGAACTTTTCCAATGTGATATTAATGCTGTGGACTTTTCACAGAATAAAGTGAAAGTGCATTCTTGTGTCTTTTGATAACATGACTTTATTGCCTCAATGTTTCTTGGTTAGCAATGCTTAATAACCAAATATGATCACTGTCAGGACTGCATGTCTTATTGTAAATGTTTTGCATACCAAAAACAGATAACATTGGCTGTAATTACTTTTATTAAAAATCAAAACTAAGTTAATTAAGTTGGCATGGCATACATGGTCGATTGAATGAATGTTAGAATGAAATGAAATAATGTATTCATTTTAATGATTGAGATTCATACCTAACCTTTAACCCTTGCATTAGTCATCAGTGCTGTTGACTGTTTATTAACTGCAGCCATTGCAACATACACCTAAAATAAAAGAGTAATAGATTTGTTCTACAGTGTAACAAAGTGAATGTAATTGTACATTATTTCTGTCATTGAGACTGATTCAATGGAAGCAATCTATATCAACTGAATAGGTGTTGCAGCATTAGCAAACAAATAAGCCTGTTACATTTAGAACATGGTTGAATACAATGTGGAAATGCATATGTGTCAAATATTACATATTGTGTATAGATGTCGAATCCTTTTCAACAGGTTTCTTCCAATAATATGTATTGAAGTATAATTGTTTTCGTATGTTTGAATACACATTGTTTTGACTTTTCATTGGTCAGAGCCAGGATGCAAAATCAACGCTAGCAACGGTACATATATACTGTGGATATGGATGCAAGCAGTCTGAGTTCTGCTTCATCAGGCAGCATACAGTGGGAAGATGCATAGAAAAAAGGCAAAGACATGCAACACGGTCAGGATCTGGACTCCCAGTGTGCACCATGTTAGTGAACTGCAGAGGATCCATGAGGACACGTCTGACCCAGAACAGTTTAGGTATCATCAGAGTTCACCACGGGTGTGTCCTACGATGTGAATGTGAAGTACTGAGCCTTCACATGAAGAAGTGTTGTACAGCTGAGGAAGAAGAAAGGAAACATCTGAGAATAAAAAATAAAGTCACTTTAGAATAGAACACAATTAGCAGCATAACAGAGCCATTGTAGGGGTTCGGGGGGGCGGTAAATTATTGAAAAATAGTTTCCAAGATTATAGATATTAAATTAGATCTGAAATTGAAATGGTCAATTAAAAAGAAAAAACTCACAAAATGTATAAAACAAGCAGACGCTGCTTTTGAATCTACCTCAGAATATTACCAACCTCCCTCCCCGCCCTGTCATCTTTTTTATTTGTTTAGCTACAATGTCTCCATTTCACTACATTTAGTGCAGATCAAATGTTTCAGCTGTTAACATTTTCTTTTGGTGTGTATTACAGCATGGATTGGTTTTTGCACCTTTTAGACTCTTTACAGTTGGTACAATATCATTTGGGTCGTATTTGTGTTTTATTTTAGGGGCTTATCTTTGCTGGATTATTTTGAAACTACTATTTTATCACCACATAAGAGAGTCCTACTGTATTAGTGTAACCATACCATTTGAGTGCATTTGACCTGCACACTAACATCTTGAGATATCTAACTATCCAAACTCAGATATGTATATGTATATTTAGATGATCAACGCTTTACCTTGTTGTGATATCTTGTTTTAACAGTTACAATATCATTTTATTTAGAATTTTAGTATTATTTTTGTTTACCTTGTTTTTTTTTTTTCAATCTCACTCTGTTGCTTCTTCTGACTCCTGGATTTCCCACTGGGATTATTAAAGGTCCATTTATCATATTTTACACATTCCCTATACACGATCTGTAAACATATGTGGACCATTTCAAGTAAAAAAAGACATACTAAATTGGAAAAAGTGTATCCATATGGTAACTTAACAGAGAGTTGTATAGTGTTATACCTGATTTTCCTCTTTGTTGCTCCCAGTCAGCGGAGAGGCTGCTGCAGTAAAGTGTAAACGACGTTGGGGGAGTCCTTGGGCTTCCTCTCACCCCCCAGTGGCAGGTTGTGGATCTGCACCTGGTCCACGCTGAAGAAACAGCATCAACAAACTGAACCATATGAGCTCCTCTGTACATCTGACTCAGATCAGATCATAAAAGCAGCTCCAGAACCATTCAAATGTTTTCGAATGTCTGAAACCCGGGATGAAAAATGTATTGTCCTCTCATAAACGAGAGGAAGGTGTTGGATATCGGAGAAGAAAGGGAGTGAAGACGGAGGAAAAGACAAAAGGTTTAGAGAGAGCATGTGATGACATGAAGATAAAGAACAAACCGATGTGGTTGTAAAATATAATGCCAAACACAAAACGTAGATTGCTGCTGTGGCCAACAACTCAAGACACATGGTGTGAGAGAGAGAGAGAGAGAGAGAGAGAGAGAGAGAGAGAGAAGGAGAGATGTAGTTCAGAGGTCAAGAGGAAGTGGCAGAGATGGAGGCAGAAGGTGGTTACCTGGACAACTTGGAGTAGTGGACAGTGATGTAGTTAAGGGCGGGGCTTTTAACTTCTGTGATTGGTGGAGCATCTTTCAGAGGGACGATAGCGGGATGGCTGTCACTCAAGTCCTCTGACTCCTCCTGTACACACACACACACACACACACACACACACACACAGAAAAGAGAAAATGAATGGGTGTTTTTTAATCAATAGCTTTTAACAGAGAGTTATTGGATAAATAAAGCCTGTTTTTAAATTGTTTAAAGAAAATCAAAAAATTAGGCATCATTATTATTACATTATTAAAGTTATAATAAATAAGGACTGTACCTTGTTTGCTACTTCTCCTGACTCCATGTCCACCCTGTGCATGTTCTTACTGTAAAGAAGGGGACAATATTATCAAAGCAACGCCAAGTTGTGTCTATTAAAGCAGGAAACTGGTGTTTTTCTTTGTGTCGTGTGGAGGAATACAGAAATAGCCGTTAAGTAAACATGAGTGTACTTCCTGTCACCTGATCATAATGGCCACAGTGAGAGTGATGAGTCCAGCAGACACCCCTACTGCTGACGCCAGGGCGATGACCTTAAGACGACCTGTCAGTGGGAGGACAACAGAGGTTATCTACATGACTAGGAAGCAGGAAGAAAAGAGGGGAAGTTAGATTATTAAAAATAGAAATGCGATGGATACAGAAATAGAAGCAGAGAAAGTGGGCCGTGCATCATCCTGCAAGCGTCTAGACTTGTGTTTCCAGTTCTGATTTCCAAACCTCACTCCACTTCTTCTGCCTTCGTCTAGACTCAAATAGTCGTTTTCCACAACACCTCATCACCCCCTTTTCCTCTCCCCTCGTAGCGAGAGGGCTTTACATGACTCACTATGACTCATAGCAAAGCAGTCAGAAACCATGAGGCCGTACACAACCAGAGCCCGGACCTAATGCTGCGATAATGACAGGGAGGATTCATCACTCATCATGTCAAACACACAGGAACTCATCCCAACGTCCCTCAGAGTAATACAGCTGATAGTCAGACACACAGATGTAAAGATGGGGCGGGGGTGTTTCACTTAGCTTGTCAGTGACACCTGATCTCCCCCCTTTCCATTTTTAATGTGACAATAGCATGCACAGGGACAGTACAACTACACTTAACACAGGGAAACGTTTTCAGCGGATGAACAGATGAAATGCTAAAGGCCTCCAGGCAGTGTGAATCTGACTCTGACACCTTCACAGCTCAAAATAAGAAATCCATTGTAACATATTTCGGTTTCAACTCTTGCTATGATATCATTGAGTTCATATCAAAAACCAAAAGCAATTCCTTTGGTGCCGTGCCATTGTTCAGAGGGTCAATTATTCTAAAAACCCAGTAGTTCCAAAAATGTAAAAAGCACATTTATAGGGCAGACTCATTGTCCCAAATAAAAAAACAAAAAACGCTATTGTTCTAAAGTACTGTACCCACATGGCTTGTTATTATGCAGGATGATGTATGATAACCAACCCAACAATTGAAACACACTGTAAGCACTTTTCTCCTCCGAACTAGGGTAGCCTGTTCATTGAATATAGAGGAGGATAGTGTTGAAGCAGCCACTCTGAATGGAGCCTTTGCAAAATATTATAAAATGACAGAATGCTTTATACTGTATATCCGGTGGAGAATTGGGTTTTGGGGCAGTTTCTGCATTTAAGAATTAAATAAATATAGTAAAACAATTAAGGATAAAACATTCTTATATAAACCTGCAAAATATAAGTAATATTTTGCAATAAAAAGATTAAATAAAAATAAAAGATGTCTTCAAAAATAATAATAATAATAATACATTTTATTTGTAAAGCACCTTTCATTGCTAAAAGCAATCCCAAGGTGCTAAAATACAAATTTAAAGTAAAAATGTAGCCTTTTATTAAACTTGTGTTTTTAATTACTGTATGTATTGTATGCCCCTTGTAGCACTTTGGGATTGCTTTTAGAAATGAAAGGTGCTTTATAAAATCAAATGTATTATTATTATTATTATTATAAATGTGCACATCTTAGAATGTAAAACATGCATATTAAAATATATGTAATAGTGAATTAATAATAAGATACTCACGCTGAATTGCACAGTTTAAAAGGGTTTAGCTGCTGACGGTGAAGTCATAGTGCCAGTCTTTTGAGAGCTCTTAGATTGATTATGTCATTCCTAACATAGCTTTCATATGAATTGTGTTAATTTTAAATAAACGGATAATATATACACATATTTTTCCCATTTGTCCTGGACTTTGAAATCCAGCAGTATCCAACCCAGACCATGATGAGATAAGCTGAGGATAAAGTGTCCATCATGACGTACCTCTGACCCGCACAGTGAGGACAGGAGAGCTGTGGGCTCCGATCCGATTCCTGGCCTCGCAGTAGTACTGACCGCTCTCTCTGGGGCCGACCTCTGAGAAGGAGAAGACGGGACCGGACCTGCTGCCCCAGGCTGCCGGGGAACAGAAGGCTATGTCAGAGGGTGTGGAGGGGGGCAAACAGACCGAGGCACACAGAGCACGACGCCTTACCCACTACAAACATTCAGTTAGGTATTGATGATTTTGTAATGTTAACCTTGAGTGGAACCACATTTTTACGATGCTAACATTGTACAGGGCCCCCGTCCAGAGCTAAGCGGTGCCACGTGAAGTTGTCCACTGCTGGGTTGGCCTGGCTGCTGCAGGTCAGGGTCAAAGGTCGGCCGGCGTCCACCACACCGGAGGGACGAGCCAGAACTGAAGTGTTCTTAGGAGGGTCTGCGGAGAGGAACAGAGGGAGAGTACAGAGGGCTAAGGGAGGTGTAGTCTGAAATGATGTTGTGCAAAGAGAAGAGCTAAAAGAGACTGAAAAGAAGGCGCTGGCAAGACCGACAGAAACTCAGGGAAGGAAAGAAGAAGGAAAGAGTAGCACTTAGATCTTTTACCTACATAAAAGTAATAATACCACTGTGTAGAAATACTCTATTAAGTAAAAGTACAGTACTTACGTAGTTATTTTTCCAATACTAAGAGTTGTGTCACTGTAACTGAGATACACATTAGTAATATCCATAGTAAACACAGGCAGTACTCACAGAGTATAGAGAGCGTGGCGACGGGGGAGGTCTGATGTCCTATGTGGTTCCACGCCGTGCAGTAGTACTGACCAGCGAGGTGAGCACGCACTGAGGGGAACGTCAGGTTCTGGAAGCTTCCTTTAGACAGCAGCTGGTCACCTAGGATACGATACCAGGCATACCTGCAGGAGAGAAGGTAATGAAGATGATGATGGAAACAATGATGACGTTGGAAATGGTAATAGAACGGTGACGCTTGTGCTGCATGTCTCTTCTGCTTGGGGCCCCCAGAGTGTCTTGCAGTGCCACTGTATATTATATAGATGTATTGTTTTAGTTTAAATTACATAACAGTATAAAACATAGTTAAGATGGTCTTTTTTATCAAATCCTTCTTACACAGTTATGCATTTACTTAAAAATAAAAACGGATAATATGGGGACACTAACAGGGGTCATTGGGCTGCCGAATGAGTACTTTTGGTATTTTAAATACATTGTGCTGCTTATACTTGTGTACTTCTAATTCAGTAACATTCATAATGAAGGGCTTTGACTTGCAGTGGAGTATTTCTCATAGTGAGGTTGAGTTAAGTTAAGATCAAGTCTGAATTAAAAACATAAGGAGATTAGAAGGAGAAAAGAGAACATTTGAGGAGGACAAAGGCAGAAATGATGATAATGATGAAAGAAAACAGGCAAGAGGGTCAATAAGGATCATGATAAGAAAAACAATATCAGACTCATGTATTATTTGGAAAAACGGAATAACCTCAAGGAGTTCAGTGGTGGTCCTACCTGCTGGCAGGAGGGTGGGCTTGGCAGACGCAGCTCAGGTTCACAAAGGAGCCCTCTCTGATATCTGCTGCAGGACTCACCAGCACACGCGTGTTCTTTGGAGAGTCTTAACATGCAGAGAGGAAAACAGAAGCAACATTACCACCATGTTCATGTTTTTATTTGACATTTCAGTTTCAGTTTGTGTCACTTACACAATGACAGAAGATTCCCTTCTAGTTTAAAATAGAGTTGTTGCCTAATCAGTTCAACCCAGACTAACCTTTGACAGACAGAAGTTACAACAGGACTGAAAATAGAAACAGACCTAATATGTGTTAATAAAGGGTTATTGCATAATGTGATTCAGATTTCAGCATGTAGTTTGGATTCTGATGTGTGCATGAGTTTTAATTAGAGCAAGGGCACCTTCTCTGTGATAACAAAGCAAACACTCAACACACTTACAAGTGACGTTGAGTAGAAGAGGGTTGGAGCGGTCTGTTCCCAGGGAGTTGCGTGCTACACAGAAGTACTCTCCTCTATCGGTGTATCTGACCTGGGACAGACGGAGCTGAGGCCGAAAACTGTCCGGGATGCTGCCACTCTCCATGTCTGAGGAGCGGATACAGACACAGATTACACGATTAATCCAAACACTAAGTCATATGCCATATTTTCCCTCGAAGGTCATGCATATTTTTTAGCATTTCATGTTGTCCTGTACCTTTGAACCATGCAAAGCTCTCCACAGGTGGAGCTGCGTCACTACTGCAGGTGAGAGTGACAGACTCCCCCTCCGACAGACCCCCTACTGGGAAGACTGCTATGGAGGTGTAGCGGGGACTGTCTGCAGGGGAAAATAAAAGAAGGAAAAAAAGGAAGGACATTTGAGATAGAATGAAGACAACAAGGACACATAGGGAAAATGCTAGTGCAGTTTACACTATATTAAATACATTTAATAAATATAAAACTTATCAGGGCCAATAGCAGGTGTGTACAGTCCCTAAAAGTGATTTATTCTGCGTTTCTGTGATTAACCCCAAAATGTGTCTCCATCTGGTTTGAGATACACCACATAAAGCATTTTTAGATATGAGCAGGTTTTGTGAAAACTGTGCGTTTTGCTTTGTAAGAGATTACTCACATCCAAGAGCCAGCGTGAGGGGCGGGGACTGCACGTTCTGTGGTGGGATTGGTCGACAGGTGTACGCTCCAACATGCTGCTGGTCAAAGCGGTTGATGGTCATCCATTTCTCATAGGAGCCCTGGTTCAGTCCGTTCCTGTGTACAGAGCATCATATCACATCTACAGTGTTAAATATTGACAACATGTATGACTCTCTGTCTAAGTGACCACTAATACACTCATATGAATAATCACACACCTGTACAGTGCCAGGCTCCTTCCTGGAGCAGCACATCCTGTCGCCTGGCAGCCTACAAACACAGTCTCTGCAAGGCCAAACATGTTCCTGGGCCTGGCTGGATGCACCTGGACCTGCAGGTCTGAAACACACACAGACAGTCATACACTCACAAGCACACTGGGTGTTTCTCAATGTCGAGGAGGCTTGCTTGGTAGCACATGCACTTCAGAGTCAGTTGCTTCAGAAGCAAGGCAAGAATCCTTCCTAGTCTCGGAAAACAAATAATTGTGGGACAGGCTAACAGGTGTGCAGGTGTGCGTCATATGTGAGGCCCCGCCTTAAATGGAGCGTGATTTCCGCCAAAGATTTGGAAATTGGTCCGTGCGCAAAGCATTGTGGGAATTTTAAGACCGCGGAGTCTACACATGTGCAGCCTCGAAATTTCCCGCAACAAAGTACGCCGGCCTCGGTAGAATTCCAAGTATCCTGGACATTGGAACAGTCCTTCTGCGGGACTCGATGACGTAGTATCCTTGAAATAGTGGATCTGGAGCAGCTTTCCTCGACACTGAGAAACACCCACTGTCGGCTGCACAGAGCAGGATGGTCAAGAGGGGACAAAACGCGTGAATATAGATAACAGCTTTTACACTTAGATATCAGCATGAAAATTCTCCAGCTGATTACTTACTAGTTTTGCAACAATTATAAAATCAGGAATATAAATGTAGTCTAAATCCGGCCAATAACAACATATGAAAACACCCCACTGTATCAGTGGGAGGAAAAAGATAAAAAACTCCGTCGATTACCAGATACATATTCACACTGTAGCAAAAATATACCTTAATGTGTATCTGTGGATGTCTAATAGAAGACAAGGTATGTAGGCAAAATATCCGTAAAGGCAGCTTCTCTTTTGCCTGAACCTACTTGTCACATGGAGGGTGATGGTGTTCGGTGAGGTCCATCTCCCCAGTGGTTGGTCTGTCTCAAACCTGAAGTGGTACTGGCCTGCATCACTCAGCTTCACCACCCGAATCTGCACTGAGCAGCTGGAGTAGCTGCCCCCGATGTACCTGGAACCCACCATCGTGGTGTAAAACATTTATTCATTAATTCACATTCACAGCATATTAACATGCCTATATTCGTTCTCCTACCGTGTGCGTCCGCGGTACGACAGGCTGATCTCGTTCGGGTCAGTGTGGTAAGTGAACTCCCTCCGACCCTCTGCAGACACACGGAACCACATGACCCGCTTTACGTTGTGACCTGTGAAGTTAAAGAAAACCACAAAAAAATATGTAAAACGTTGTAACTCTAGATTGTTTTGAGGCTTAATATAATAGTTATAGATATTTGAAATAGCTAAGTGAAAAATAATGGATATGATACCTGATGGGTAGTCATAGCGACAGGGCAGAGTGACAGTTGTTCCCGCCCACACACAGATCTCCCTCCGGGAAAATGACACGCTCCACCTGCTCTGGATACCTGCAGCACAAACATACTAAATCCTAAACAGCATGAAAAACAAATGCTACAAGAACATACAAACATGAATAGTTAAAAAGAAGCAAACTAAAACTCACAGACAGTCTGCGACGCTTTACACTTAAACAAAGCACTACAGGCTAACAGATGGAGTCTCTACACTCTGCTTTTTTCACCATTTTCTTAATGTTTTTATGTTGGACGAGTTCAGGGATTCAAAGAAAATGAAGCATCTACTGGCTGTCACTTTGACAAAAACAGCTTGCCATATAAAATAAGCTAAGGTTTAGGGAATACATACTTGAACATTAAAAGGAGGTGTACATTTGAACTGCCCACAAGTCAAAGTTTTCCTTCAGTGTGGCTCCTCAGAGAAAGACTTGTCAAACCACAGCTTCAAGTGTGACTAATAAAATTGAAGCAGAGAGAATGAGCCTTGATGTACAGCCATGGTGTCATCCTGTGCTGCTAACTGCCTGCCTGGCTGACTACCTTGCACAAAAGGCAATCAATACTTATAAATAACTGGAGCGTAAAGGCAAGGGCACCTGGCTGCAGGAGCGTATGTGCATAATGGATCCTATAAATCACTCATTCATTTTTCAACTGTTGTTTTAAAGCATGTGTGACACATTAATGATATTTCTGGAATAAAATATAAATGTCTGATAGTTAAGGAGCTTCCAGTTCATATTAACCCCAGAAGTTGTAAGAATATTCTCTTTAAAACCATTTCACGTTATGTTTTTACACCTCACAATGAAACAAAGTCATAATTTCTGATGTTTTATTGTGTTTTCTCTTACCTGGCAAAGCTGTAAGGATGGTGCCCAGAACTAACGCACCTGCCAACATCTCCGCTGACACGAGCTCTGTAATGTCACCGGAGAAGGAGAAGCATAGAGCGACACAAAGGTGAAACCTTTATCAGGAAAAAACCGACACAATACAGCTGGTTAAATACGAAGCACTCACCCCTTAAAGTATCTTCATTCGCCAAAGTTACTCAGGAAGAACAGGGTTAGAGGGATGAATGCGACTCGATGGGTGATGGAGGTGAGTTTTTAAAGGGAGGTTGCATTGTGATGACAGTCAGGTGGCAGCAGATGGGAGGGGGAGTGGAAGGGAGAGGAAAAGGAAGAGGAAGTCACTTCAGATGCCTTTTAACCCTTAGATGCACGAGTGACTGGACCCTACACTCTTACATAAGTGGGTCAAAAAGGACCCGTATTAGAATAATATGTGTTTTTATGCCATTTTTGTAATTTTGGTTCAGAAAAATCACTAGAAATACTTTATATTTAATTTTTCACTATTTATAATTTTAGACACTTTTTTTACATTTTGAAAAAAAAGTTTTGAACAGAATTGATGCAAAGATCTCTGCTATTCTGAGACCCTCACAGTATTCCAGTCCCTTTTCAAAACTCATCTCTTCTCCTATTGTCTACTCATAGCCCACCCCCCATCAATCCATGCCGGTTGATCAAGTTTGATAGTCCTATACCACCCACCCTAACCTTCCCTTATATTGTAAAGCCCTATAAAAATATAATTTATTATTATTATTATACAGACAGGTATCAGATCTTGCTGTGTAAAATAATCTTCCTGAGAGGTGTCACTTGTGATGTAGTCTGCATGGTCTACAGTGAATGTATTCCTGACAGCAAGAGGTGATAAGAATAAAAGGTTCCCATAGGATTCCATAGAAAATGCATGCGGGTCATTTTTGACCCACTCATTGAAACTTGGGGTAGTAATAAAAAAACTTAAAATTTAAAATGCGAATGGTATGATATCCAAAACATGTTTTTGAGGAATAGCTGGAATATGAAATGATAAAAAATGTAATTACAAAGATACTTCAAGAAAACCACCTCACCGGGTCAAAAAATACCCACTTATGCATCTAAGGGTTAATACTACTTTCAACTACCTTTCCACTGTTTCTATTCCCATTTTTTCCACTTCTCCTTCCAAAACAGTCTTAAAAGGTCAATGATGTGATGACACTGGTTCCCTACGTTGTGCTATTTAGAAAATGTGACAACCCTTGTGATCATGTTACTTTCACAATTGTCTCTTTTAACAGAATTCCTCTATCAACCGATTGTTTCTGGACTTAGAGAAGTTTTCAGGAACTAACTACATGTTCTAATCTCTCAAACTCTTTGCAAGAATTACCCTCAACTATAACTATTAATAATACTATTCCTCAGTTATTCCGTAAAATATTCCACAGTTTAAAGCCACAGTTTTATGATATACCTTTTAGATCTTGGTAGTTTTTAGCAGGTCAATGATTTTGGTCATCCTCCATATTGGTCTTTATCAGAGAAACAAGCCAAGCGTACGTTTGTAGACCCTTTGGTTGGTCAAACACGAGCATAAACACTGTGAATAGTTTTTCTAATTTGTGTTGTTTCCTACTGTACCTTAAAAAAGGCACTGATGAGAGCCGTGAGAGTGAATCAAACAGTAAAATTGCACGCTGTAAAAAACAAAACTATGAGCTTAAAGTCACTGAAATGTAAGGGAACTGCAAAGACAGGCAGTGTTTTTTTACTGGTTTCATGACATGTATTTGACTCATTGTGTATACTGAACGTGCAGTAAAATATATTGCACTGTAAGGGAAGTGAATTACTCTACTCTGACACTGTCACAATGTTTGAGCAAACTCTGACCGTCATGATTGACTGATTGTTAAAAGACGAACATGTTTGGTTGATTTCTAAAACAAGTTCAGGCCTGTTGGCGTACATTAACATACATAAGCGAAGCAGACATAGACCCAGCAGCCCAGATGTCCTCTCATCTACTGCTCTAATTGAGAATCGTTGGCACGGAAAGCTAGCTACCCACAAACAGACGTGAGGAAGTTTGAGACCTCTCAGTCAACTGTGTCCACTTAGCCTGATGAGTCTAAATGACTTTAACATCCTACCCTGCCACATCTTGGCCAATAGATGTCAGTTTAGCATCCCGACTCGGCCAATTGGCTACTTACCCCAGCTCTGACCCAGGAGTAATGATGATGTACAGTTTAACTTCTCAGTCAATCTCTGTTCATAGGCATCCAAGTCAGAGAAGGGACGAGGGTTAACTTTAAGGTTTCAGAGATGAAGGCCTATATCCTCTTTATATGTTACATAAAGATAAATAAGAACACCAGGAATATATATATATATATATATATCTTTTTTTAATTAGTTATTAAGTCCTTCAAAATAACCTAACTAAATGAAAGGGATAGTTTTCAAAGAAAAGAGTGTTTAAAGTGTAGGTTGTACAGTATGACCTGCTTATAAATGGTCAGTGTATTACCTACAGCGGATGGCGGTTGTCACGCCCCATGTCGGGGGGAAACAGAGCAGCACTGGTGGCTTTGTCAAGACAGAGCATAGATACCAGCTTTTTCAACACAATGGGCTTCCCAAAAGCAAGGTAAAGTAGTGAAAATATTTGAAATGTTGTGTACATTTAAACTGATATTGAGTTTATTGGGCCTTTCTTTAGGCTATTATTTTGGCAAATATATACGTTTTTCTGACCTCCCCTTCCACACAAGTACATTATTTTCTCCTGTGATGGAAGTGACTGTTTCTACAAACCATGGGCATTCTGACCGACATCTACTTAAATGTTCCTTATTTAGAATCCCCCATTATTAGCGACTAACCTTCCTCCTCATAAAAGATACAATATTTATTCTCAGGATTTATCAACGCCAATATCAGCAACACCAACTGAAATAAAAACAGAAGGCAGGTAGATCTCTTAGAATGTTGCAACACAATGCATCTCAGAAGCATGATAAAACCCAATAATAGATGGTAAAATAGGTATGTAAAGTATATAATTGCTCAACACTTCTTGTGTGCAGTTAAATATAAGCTAAGTAAGCACCACCAAAAACAACCAACCTTAGCCTGAACTGATTTCTTCCTTAATAATTGCCATTTTTCACTTCTGAACTCCCAAACTACCACCTTAAGGTTGTGTTCTGGCATGTTCGGCTTTGTTCATTGGGCAATCAAAAGACAAGAGAGGGGTATGACGTGGAACACAGGTTCCCCGCTGGAAAAAAAACTGTGGATATTCCAATAAAGTGGTACATTATGCTTTTAACCATTAGGCAATCAGGCCGCTGTCTAAAAAAATACAATTTAGTTTAATGGGGTCTGCGTTATGTTAAATGTAGAATTTGAGCTGGACCTTAAACAGCAACCCTAATAGGAAACACTCTCTGGTTGGGAAAGTAACCTTTCAAAATGTAATCAAAATTCTAAGGATATATAGTTCAATGCACATTATATTCCAGTTCACAGATTGCTAGGTTGGATTATGGGTTGGGAACCAAAATGGGTCGCAGGCCCTCCTCTAGTGGGTCTCCACATGACAGGAAAAGTTTGTATGATTTAATGATCCTGGATCCCTGAGAAAAAAAAAGAGTAATTTTGGTCTCTGGCTGAGAAGTTTTAAGAACCTTCCCCCTCCAAATACTGTGTGTATTATGTTGAGTAAGAAGAGTGGTGGGCTTTGAGCTTAACCTGTAACCACAGAATGACTTCAAAAGGATCACGGCACACTAATAGGTCAAAGCCTGATGTAATCTTAATCGAAAGCAGACCGGACTAAATGAATGAAGAGAAACAGATGGATGGAGCTAGATTAAGTGTGACTGACCACAAACAGAAAGAGAAAGAGGGTGAGAGAGGGAGGAAGGAAAAGGTTTAAAGGGGAAGGTAGGAGAAGGTGGGGGGGACAAAAACACGAGGTAAGGTTGGAAAGAAAGCCGGAGAAAGACTGTATATGAAACGGCGGAAGTAGGGAGAAAAAGTAGGAAGAAAAGAAAGTACTAAAAATGAGGGGGAATTGTTTTAAAATGTGTGATGGGTTCGTAAAAGTAGAGAGAAAAGAGATGGAAAAAAGTGTGAGAGGGAGCAATAGACACATGTATGACAGCGTATCCAACCCTAACGGTAGGGAAGGTATCCGTCCACTGACCGCAGCCTCAGGGCCAGATGAAGTGTGACCGTCTGGTGGTCAGACTGGACCTGAAGATTTTCCGCTGTTGCAAAACACTTCCTGCCTGCTGTTTTCATGTAATGTGACCGCTCACAGTTTGCTCCCCTGCCATACTTTAAGTTGTACAATATGTTATTTCTGTGTTATTCCTCTATGCCCACAGATTAGACTTTTGGCTCTGCGGGCCCTCGAGCCTTGGACGGACTCCACAAAAGCAAATAATGATTGGACTGTCCAACATGTGTTAGTCTTCAAATTGAGTGGTGCTCTCCACGGGAGAAGTCTGGGCAAGCACGACGATGATCAGAGCTACAATCATATCTGACAAGGTGATATGTTGTTCCTGTGCTGTCTTTTAGGAGCTCCGCATGATGACTTGATGAGCAGGATATAAGCCAAGAGAATCATCAAACCAATGGGGATTAAATAAAAAGAAATAAAAAGAAAAAGAGAAAAAAGAGATGGGATTCTTTTTTGTTTAACTGTAATATCTTTAGCGATTTATACACTTGACTTTCATAAACAAGCCAAACCAAACACTTGATGAATCTTTAAAACTCTTAAATCTTTGAAACTTATTGGAGATCTATTAAATGTACCCTGGTTTTGCTCATTCTTGCCCCATTCACAAACCGTGCTGCAGGGTCAGATTTCTGCTGCTTGTCTGCCAGAGACCTGTCTGTGGCTGCTGTGGTATTCCACGCTGAATGAGTCATGTCTGGTGGTTATTATGGGCAGGCGTTTGACTACCCCCCCCCCCCCCCCC
>NW_011354200.1:56801-98105 GCF_000735185.1 Notothenia coriiceps | reverse complement strand
CCCCACCCCAGAATCTCTCACCCCGTCTAGTGGCAGCAGACAAAATTACATATTTTGTTGAGCCTCGTCCAACCAATCTAACTGATCAAGTTCTCAGTTAACCAGGCTAGACGAGTAAAGGAAAAATGTTTGGTTAGTGATATAAGAATACATTGAGGTTTATACTTAATGTTAGGTTGAGTAATACCTCTCTCTTGTGTTCAACAGTGCGCTGAGAGGCTAATTGAGGAGTTGAGGCTGCTATTGAGGCCATCAAATAAAATGCAGTGTACCTTTAACTGTGATAATCAAAAGAAAAAGCTGTGAAGTGACAATCCCTCAGCCGGTTACAGTTGGGGTTGGGAAAACATTTGTGTTATTCATTGTGTTAATGGCAATTCTGAAGATTGGTGTATATTTTACCTGAGCTGGTTAGGTGATTTGGTGATTTTGTGTGGGCTAAAAAACTATCGTAGCATAACTTGACTTTTTTTGCAAATCCCATCCAAATTCCAACATTCAGAAAGGGCAACCAGTGCTTGAAATGCTGAAATAGTCTATCTCATAACCTCCGCCAAAACCAAAATGTGAAAATGTGTCCTGTGTACACATTGATATTTGTAACCAAATCAGCGCAATATGTTACTAAACATAGAGGTGCTTGGGAATAGTTTTTTTAATTTTGTACAAAGCCATGCTAGCTGTTTGCCTGTTTTCAGTTGTTATGCTAAGCTAAGAAAAGCGACTGCTTGTGGTAGCTTCACTTTTTGTTAAGGAGTGCTTCTTTCAATCGAATGGTTGAGGCTTCGATCGCAGCCCTTGCAGTCAACATGGCGATGTGTCCTTGGGCAAGAAAAATAAACCCCTAGTTGCTCCCGATGGCGTGGCCAACAGTGTGTTAATGTGTTTGTTTGTTAGCTTACTTGAGCAACTGGCACATTGCTCTAGTAGTCTGTACGAATGGGGTGTGAATGGGTGAATGATGATTTGTAGAATGTAAAGTGCTTTGAGTGGTCAAAAAGACTGTATTAAGCACTATATAAATGTAGTTCAGTTACGTCATAGATATGTAGGTGGAATCGATCTTATAATTTAACGCTGCACGAAGCGATCTTTTCCCAAAATGTGTTTTATTTGCTTTCATTGGCAATAAACATTCAACTTAACACACTTGTAATCATTATGTAATCCTTTTATTTAGTTCATCAATCAACCGCACTAACTTTTTGTCTGCTGAGATTATTGAACTGAGTAGGAATATCTAGGATAGGATAAATACACCCACAAACAGCTACACACACACAGACACACAAATAAACCGTCCGTCTGTCTGTCTGTCTGTCTGTCTGTCTGTCTGTCTGTCTCTGTGTGTATTTCTTGAGTAAAGCCATTTCCTGGTTGAGACTGAGAAAGAACATGTGTGTTTTCTGTATGTGTAATAGAGAGGGAGACAGTGTGTGTGTGTGTGTGTGTGTGTGTGTGTGTGTGTGTGTGTGTGTGTGTGTGTGTGAGAGTGTGTGTGTGTGTGTGTGTGTGTGTGTGTGTGTGTGTGTGTGTGTGTGCATGTGCGTGATGGTTTTACCATGTGCAGATTCCCTGTATGGGACTGTATGAAGTCGGATATGAGGGAACCTGTCAGGTCGGGGCTACTGTCGGAAACGCTCCTTCTCTTACCTCCTCCTCCTGTTCCTCTTCATCCTTCTTTATACCTCTGAAGATTGTACAAGACTGGTTATACACATTGCTTTTAAGCTAACAATGTATCATTTTAAAGTCCCAATGCATCATTTGAGAAATGTTAGACTGCAAAGACAGATTGTTAACGGTGTCACATTTAAAGCTTTAGAACTTCCTAGGCAACAAACCTAAATGAACGTTACAACTGGATGAAGTTATTGTTGTAAAAAAAAAGGTATATCCAAATTTGCAGAATATGTGAGATAAAACATTTTTTATTTCCTTTTGGAATAAAAAAAAAACATTTGCAGTTTTGCATATGGAGCAAATAGATACATAAAGGATAAAGGATATTATTTACCGTGTAGGGATCTCTCAAAGAAAAAAAAAAAGTTAAGGATATAAGCAAATAAACGGTTTAAAGAGTCTGCCAATAGCATTCACTTTGCAAATAGACAAATTACACAACCATGCAGCTATAAAAAGAGCTTTGCAGGACTACATTCAGTATTGAATTCAGGTAGTGTAGTATAAAGAGTGTGTTCTAGTCCTATGTGAAACTGATGTGAGGTTGTATTTATTTTCACAATGTTAAGTTTCACTTTCACTTTAACAACGAAAACCACTTTCTTAAAAAAATTACAAGGTTTGGTTCCCTAAACCTTTAACATCTTTTTGGTTTTGATCAAAATGTAACGTGTCGTTCAGTTTTATAGGTTCATGTTGTTTTCATTTTACTTTTACAACATAGTGGGTGCAGTTTGGCCCATCTGAAACATCACAATGATAGTGGTTACCACTTTGGAGCTAAATGAAATGCTAAACAAGCAGTGTTTGAATGGAAACAGGCTTTAAATCACTAATGTAATCACTGAAAGGACTGTCAGAATTACGTCTTTGTGGGAAAAAAAAAACCTTTGTTTTGTTGAGCAAGTGTCAAAATTGAATTTCCACTATTTTATGGGCTGTTATATTTTGAAAAAATATTTGTACTTAGCTCTTGCTGTTGGCAAGGTGACCTGACTTACAACCATGCAATCTTTTAAATTGGAAGCCCAAAATATCCAACGATATACTACAAACGTTGGGTGAGGAAGCGGGAGCAATCGGATTTGGATGGTGTTCAGCCCCGCCCTGCAGGCAGCCCTCTGGCTACGCCCCTGATTCACGTCGTCCACATGGAACAAGCTCAGTCCAGGACTTTCCTGCAATCCCAAACCCAATCCTAACCTTAACCCAAACCCTGTAATTATTATGTTTTTCGAGGGAAAGAGGTCCACACAAGTCATTTTCTGGTAATTGACTGCAAGCAGAGTTTAAATGGTCACAGACACATACACACGAGCAGCACGCATGCACATATAAACACACTTACTCATACACACAGTGGTCGTGCAGCTGTGGCGTGTGTGATAATGAGACAATCCTTAGAGGGACTCATCTGGACTGCGTTATATCATCTCCCTGGAAACGGTCCACAGCTCTAAAATAGGAGTGTTTGCTCCCCGTCAGCTGCAGCATGATGTCATCCAATATAATTCCTACAATCAAGGGGGGGAAAAGGGATATTTCATGACATGTGAATGTGCAAAGAACAGTGGTTTTCTGTAAATGTGGAGATTCTTGTGGTGCAGACTAATTTAGAGGGCTGTCTACAGCTAATGTGTGCCTAAACAGAGACTCACCATAAACAGAGAAACTTGTTGCTTGAGTCTTTGCACCTGTCTCTTATTTCTTCAGGGCAAAAAAACACTAAAAAGTAAAAAAAAAAGGTAATCAGGAAGACAAATCATAATTAAACTGCTATTCTGCTCCTGTTGTTCAAACCTAATACTTGGGGTTAAACACAAATAATACACCTGATGAAAAAATATACCTCAGTCTGGTCTTGCAAAGGGTCTTGCAGGTGTTCCACCTTTCTAATGAGTTTCACTGAGCTACCGGCTCACTAGGTGTGCCCCCCTGCTGTGGCTTGTATTACTGAGTCCACATCTGGATGGGGACGTTTTACAGTACAGTTATAATTTAACAGTACGGCCGCATATGCCGAGAAAATACTTATAACCCGTAATGAGACTTTCATTTCAATATATCTGCTACTTATGTCATATTTTTTCTATTTTCTGAAAGGGAAGCTGGTGGTTTGTAGGTTTTAAGGTCAGAATAATGAGGTTCTTCTGGGTTTTTTTCTTACAGGTTGAGAGGACATGAATCTGTACAAATGTGAGCGTGACCGTGTCACTCTCGCCTTAAAAGAGCTTCAGATTGGCCCGGGTCTGGTCTGTTTCCAGAGCAATAGCTTTATTAAAGACTGCATCTGTGTGTGTGTGTGTGTGTGTGTGTGTGTGTGTGTGTGTGTGTGTGTGTGTGTGTGTGTGTGTGTGTGTGCGTGTGCGTGTGTGCGGTTTACTAGCCGGCTGCGGTGGTTCTCAGGGGACAGCCCTCTCCAGCTGCTGCTTTACAAGACTGTAACATCAAACACACACATACACTCACACTTAACACAAAGGGGTTGACACAGCTTTCACTTCAACCCTGAGACTCCCTTAACAAGTTCAACAAATTAACTCTTCTCCTCACTTCTTCCATTCTCCACATACCTCTGAACTTTACCCTCGCACCTCCCAGGGCCCCTCTCCTGTCTTTGAGAAACAATACAATGTATAAACAGTAAGTATTGTTTTGATTAAATGCCGGTTTTTATTTTCAATTACTGTATATGTAGAGTACTTACGTATGAAATGCAAGATAAAAAATCATTATCAGCACAACAGTTGTAAATCTGAAGTTGACCCTGACATAATGGAACAGCACAATCTAAAACGTCCTTCAACCCCCTGTTGCCCAATAATATAAGTGACAGTTTTAAAGCAGGATTGTTTTTCACTCCTTAAGGTTTAGTTCTGTGAACTTTGCTCCACTGCTGGACCACAGTAGGACAGTCATAAAAAGCAGTATGAAGTATGAAATGTTTGGAATTGACCTGGCAATAAAACGTATTTTATACTTTATTATATTTGTTGTGTTACACCACCATTTTAGTTTTCAAAGAGTTAAAGGGTTGCGCAGTGTGCAACCAGTGAAAATATTTAGTCCCACTTGACACTCTGGAGTCCTGTTTATGCTAAGCTTAGCTAAGTGTGCTGGAGCTTGCAAAAAGCAAGCAATAATAGGAGCCCTATTATGCTATTTGGGTTTTTTAGATTGGTTGGTTTTTGTGCATGCAAATGGTCTGCAAAGGCTAAAATCCCAAAGTTCCCTCCAGTCCTTTGTTTACTTCTGTAACATAGTCAGTGCTTGCCTTTCTATTGGCTAGCGCTCCAACACGTTGTACGTGATGCCAAATGGGGGCATTTCTGAGCAGTTGACTAATCAACAGAAAACATGAGAAATCCCCTTTTTGAACAGTAAAGCATAAACATGTCACAGTAGAGGGAACAAATACAAATATGAACTTGAAAATATGCCTTTAAGGTATAGCCTTGAGATTTGTATAGATCTCAATATTTTATTTTGCACAAGAAAGCAAATCAAAGACCTTTACCGACTGCAGACAACAACACGTAAAAGGAAAACATTTTGCCTGAAAAGATTACATGTCAAGGGCTTTTCTTGTGGCTTTTCAAGGAGTGGATCTGGGCTTTGTCAAGGTTGAACAGAGTAATAGAGTTGCTGTTTTTGTTCAGACAAAGGAGCAGGAGTGTTGTCGTTTCATAATCCTCATTAGTATAGTAGCAACTCAAAACCTGACCCACACAACGTGATTGGTGATTACTTCTTCTTTGTGCAAAAAAGCTTAAAATTTAATCCTGCTTCACTGCGTAATATTCATGACAAAAACAACATTGGTTGAAGATGTAAATATAATTCAAGCACAATAATTGTTTTGTAAACAGAATTTAGAATTGAGATTGTATGGACACAGTAGTAGAGGTTAATGTTTCTTTGGAGCATTTGGTCAGGTATTGAACATCGTACCTTTATTGATGCTAAATCGGTGTCTGTGTATTATAATCAACCCTGATACGATTGGTTCATTGTTACTTAAGGAGACCAGATTGGAAATTAAAGCTTCAGATACATAAAAGTGAACGGCATTTAATTACTTTTTTAGTTGTTTGTGGAAGCTCACCCTGCAGCCAAGGCACAACATATCAGTCTGGATAATCTGATATGGCCCGTCGGGTAAACGCAAAGTCCGGGGAAAAGGCGGTAAGCAGAGATGGGGGCAGAGGGAGGGGAGAAGAAGAAGTGAGTGGGAAAGTGGTTGGGTGTGAGAAAAAAAGTTATAAATACGGAGAGAGAGGTGAGCTGGTGGGTGCGTCAGGTGGTCATATTGTTCCTGCCACCTCATTAGCAGCGATGACATCACAGCAGATTTTTCTTTTAGTCTGCTACTACCGCGCCACAACTCCTCCGCTACAGAGAGGTAGAGCTGCTACCGGCCGCAGTCTTTGAGGGCAGAGTCTGGGGAGCTGCTTTTATGTCCACAATAACTCCAGAGAGAAAAATATCTACTTTTTTGAGCCCAGTAATCATAGCTCAGATCTTTAAATGCTGCTTATTAATAATCATGAAACGACTGTAGTCCAGCTGCAGCTGTCTGTATGGAACTGATTTAGTTATAACAAAGACTTTTAGCAGTTTCTCTTGAGGATATGGCTTATAGTAATGTTAATAGAAAGCTTTCGAAATTGCTACTTCCTTCCATTTTTCTGTTTGTCAGCAGGATTATGGAAAAACTACTGCCTCAATTTTCATGAAAATTGGTGGAGGGCTGCAGCATGGGTCAAGAAATAAGCCCTTAATTCCAATGGCCACTACATGCATTGTCTTTCACTTTTGTTAAAGATGGGGCCTTTGAGTGCTCTTATAGTTTTTACTTCTACAACGCAAACATCTCACATTTGACCAGCAGTGCCTGCTTACTGGTACTTGGTCAACTCCAACCAATCCCTTTACCTTTGTTAAGTGCCTTTCATTTTATTTCAACATTTATTCAACAGGAGTCATATCTAATAGTCATCGGAAGAGAGGTGTCAGCTGCTCAGGGTCTGATTGGCTGCAGAAAAGGGAGTGGTGCCTTGATTCTTTTACAGTGCTGACATGAACCAGATCTTTCACACGCTGGAATAAAATGTTTAAGGTAACAGAGGGTGGGGAGTGGTCTGGCTATGGAATTGAGCACACTTTGCTCGTAATTAACATCACATAACAGTGAGATGAGTGAGTGAATACAGAAGCATTCTCAATTCAGGCTTGAATATTTAAGTTAATTAAACCTTTAAAGATATGTGTGTGTTAAGATACTATGGTGTAGCTACAGAACGTATGCAGGTATAGCTACCCTATGGCTTACATATAACTTTGTGCTGGGGATATAATAGCAACAGAGTTCTGGAGGAGGCAAGAGCTGTGATTGGTCGGTTTCGTCTTTTTGCATATACATGATTGATAACCAATTATTATTATAATTGAATTGATGACAAGGAACCATGACAACAACTTTCATTGAAACAATTTGACAGCTTTTTTCTTCCACATTTGTAATGTTCAGTTGTAACGTTTGATTCTATTCTTCTGTGTTTGGGTTCTAAAATGTATTTCTATTTTTTTCCTTCTATTTTTACAACTCAATTTGCTTCCCTTTTGAATGCCCAGACAATAGATGACTGTAAAGCTTTCCTGACTCTCGATATGTTAACGGAGGTGAGATGGCCTTGAGCGATGTACTCCACCCTCAGCTGCCCCAGTGGAGCGGATCAGTGGCCAGCAGCTGTTCTTCGGAAATACTCAGCGTCGGTGTGAATTTGTGTAATTGTGTTATTCTAAAGCACAGAGCATCATTGTCAAAAAAAAAAAAAACCTCGAGGTTTAACATCAACTCAGACAAGCTGCAGCAGAAAAAAAAGAAAATGATAAATGAACACCAGATAAAGGATTGGAAACAGACTTCCATCCCTCAAAGTTGACTTTATTGCCCCCCAGTGTTCACAAATATGACAAGATTCAAACAAACTAGCAGAGACACCCTCATGCAGCGGGGCTCAGATGTATGACGACAGCCTTCAGACGCACTCAGACAAACGAGATAAAAGTCACCCAGACTTTAATTTCCCAGCATTTCTTTCATTGTTTTACAGCGTTCTGAGGGATGTCGAATCAAACAATAGCTTTTTTACTATGTGTTTGAACCCGGTGCACCACGAGCGTGTTTGTGAGAAACTCTATCATAAAACGGGATATGAACGGAAAAAACTAAGAGAGCGAGCACGGTTTCAACTGATGTCTTCCAGTTGTGTGACCTCTCTTTCCTTCCCCGTCTTTTTTCTGTCTCTCTGCCTCTCTCGGTTTTAATAGGGCCAGCTGTAGAGTCTGGCACTCTTGGGAAACACAGTAGAGTGTGGCTGGAGTTGAGGCTGAATGAGCCTGAAATTGGGGCTGGTGGTGGTGGTGGCGGGGGTGCAAGTTGGGGGGGCGAGCACTTCCGACCATTTTCCCCATGCAATACAGCATGCAGTCTGGAGCGTTGGCAGGCCGCCGCCAGCCCTCTCCCCTTCGTCTTCTCCTTCATTTCCTTCCTTTCCATCCTACTTTTCTTCCTCCGTCTCCCTACCATCTCCTTCCCCCTTTCCCTCCTGCTTTCCACCCTCCCACCTTCCTTTCTTCCGTTTCCTATTCTTCTTCCTGCAGTCCTGCTTTCTGACAATAATTTTTGGATAATGACCCTCTCCAGGCATCCGCTCAGCAGCACCATAACAAATCTAGAAAGTCTTCCCCTCTATCCTCTCTATCACTTTCAGAGCAGGCCAGAAACGAGCGTCCAAGGACTACGTTAAATAGCTCAGGTCCTTGGAGTCACTCTCCCCCTCTAGACGCCTGCTCTGGTACCGTATCGGGTCCAGACCTGCTTCCGAGTTTTGACAGGTCCCTGACCCACGCCAGAGCGGTTCAGCTGGGTTGGGACTGCGTGTGTGTGTAATAATTGTGGGTTTGTGTGTGTGTGTGTGTGAGCGAGGTTGGTGGGTGTTTTTCATCAGACTAATGAATACTACGTCTGAGCTGAGAGAAGAGTATCAAGCGGGAGGAGGAGGAGAGGAGGAGAAAGGAGGGAGGAGGAGAGGGGAGGGGTAATGACTATCAGATGGTGCTCTACTACTGTGCTGCTGCCGCCACCGCTGCTGCTGCTGCTGCTGCTGTGTCCTTAAAGGAGAACAGCCCTCAACTGAAAAATGCACTAATATGATTTTTATTCTCCGGGTCTGTGCGATCATCATTGTGAAAAGGAATAAAGTAAAAAGAGAGACTTGAGAGTGTGTAATTTCATATTAAACCTGGTGCAAATGACAGCAGACCTTCTGGAGTTACGTCTCTATTCAGATGGACTCATGGCTCTTTGGTCTGCTCTAGGTGACTTATTTTAAAGCTGCTATATTTAATATACTCTTTTCAATGTTACATAAGGAAAAAAGAGAAAAAAACGGTCTAATACATATTAGTAGTTTTACCTACATCCTCAAACACAAAATGAAACTCCTGTTTCCAGGATAACCAAAATGCTTGCTTGCACACCAACTCAAATATAGATTGATTATTTTTGTTGACCAATCGAGCAAATCATTAGCAAGATTTACCTGTAAGACGAAGCATTTACATTTTCCTCGGCAAATGGGCGAGCATTATTGTTAGCCATACAGTGAATATTTTGGTGTCCGAATTGTTTGGTTCAGTCTCAACGCTTTCAAAGCAGCATTTTTTGTGCTCTCTATCTGCTGGATGTGTAAATAAAGAATGATGTTACATAGCCTACCCATTTTTATAAATGGTTCTTTGAAACGGACAAATGCCAAAATACAGCCATAAGCAGAGAGACATACAGTATGTACATACAAGCAAACAGAGAGAGAGAGAGGGGTCGAGAAGAAAGCTCTGTTGACCAGCACAACATATGATATGCTAATTAACTACCTTTTTTAAACATGACTTAAAAAACAGGAACAGAGCCATTCAAATAGTTGTAATGCCCATCACAAGTACTGTTAACAACTGTACCATTTGAACACACCCACACAGGTGTACTGTGTTCACCAAACATCCATAATTAGTACTCTGATGTGTAAGAGTCGAGCCAGATTAACGTCTCTCTGGGCCTTCTGTTTCGTTGCACCTGTGAGGGAGGGTGAGTTAAACAACTCCAGCTCTAATTAGCTCACATGTATCTATCAGAGCCATATAATAGAAGAGTTACGACATCTCCGTTCACTCCAATGGACCTGTTTTTTTACAGCAATGGCGGGTCAAATTAACATGTGTATTAAAGGATGTTAGTGGATTATCCCTAAATCAATACATTTAGGGAATGTTTACAGATAACAGATTAGGCTAGGATACCGGATAAAGTTAGCAACACACGTTAACCATGAACAGCCTATTAATCCGTTCTCCTAATGTTATTTCAACCCAACATTGTGGAATTAGAGAAAAGGGGCTTCTTAACGTGCTTTTATCCGGGGTGGAGGGAGTTAAATATTAGTTAAATATAACATTGGGGCGTGTGATTGTAGTGGGTGGAGGTGGTGGAATGAGGATATCTTTTTTGGAGTTCAAGCTAGTATATTATAGTTAACGTTACACAATAATAAGGAAGAGAGCTATTTGTGTGATACATCGCTATTGATATGGATTTAGAGTGCATATTTGAGACTTCCAAACAGTAAACAAAAACGTAACTTATGGGTGAGTGTTTTTAGCAGTCATATTATGTCCTTGTGTGTCTGTATNAGGTCCGCCTCGGCGTCCGCTCTCTTTGCCCTTATTTGGAGGGCAAGCTGGATGTTTAGGTGGAGTTTGAACTCTGACGTCACATTGTCTGAAGCCGTTAGT
Organism: Notothenia coriiceps; assembly: GCF_000735185.1. Classification (NCBI taxonomy): domain Eukaryota; kingdom Metazoa; phylum Chordata; class Actinopteri; order Perciformes; family Nototheniidae; genus Notothenia; species Notothenia coriiceps. The sequence continues at coordinate 87,566 of NW_011354200.1, read as the reverse complement.
GGCCGACGCCTATAAGAGCTTCCGCAACTCTGCAACTATGGTTGGACGTCTGTTTTTTTCTCTTTATATATACAGTCCTATGGTTTTAAGCCTGTTAAGCCAGAGCCTGATTTTTCAGGTTATGTTCGAAAATGTATCCAGAACAAAATGGACCATATCACTCTTAAAGAGGGTTTTATAATTATTCTTTAGTCTTTTACTTTTGGTGAGTTTGGATGTAGATTGTCAGTCTTAATTTTATGTTTTAATAAATTGATTTGAAACGTATGTAAAAAATGATTGTGTCCTTCAACAACAACAAAAATTACTTATAGTGTTATATCACCCTTGATGTATGGAATGTTATACTTAAAATACTGGAATCCAAACTACAATATAGAAATACCCTGTATTCAGATTGATGCTAAAACAAGTGTATAATATCCAGATGATTTGCACACTAAAAACAATTTGGGTATTGTGTGTCTGGCGCCCCGGGTTGATGTGATACATCTCTTCTAACGTCAGCTCATTATGGATATTCGTATAGGGGATTCTTATTTGTCATGTTGTGTGTGTGAGAATGATGCATAGCCAAACCGGAAGCTGCGATACTCTGGTGGTACCATTAGCAGCTAACATTTACTCTCGATTTTTACCTAAAAATGTTTATTTTTTTGATATTATTAATATATTCAAAGCGACAGGCACATTATCATACATGATTACCATCATGTCCGTCGTTTTCTAATGCATTGAACATTCGTCTTGATCAGAGTGCTTATGTGTTATTCTCCCGTAAAGGCTCGTAAAGTGTTTTGTGTGTGTGTGTGTTTGCTTTCCCCTGGCGCGAGTGTCTGGATGTGCGCTCAGTCTATTAACTTGCGTATAGGTAAGCGAAGGCTTAATCGAGTATCTTTGAGTCGAGCGTACGATAGTAATGAAGGTATCTTTTATCTTGATCTGTGGCCAAAGTGCGTTAGCGGAGTGTGTGTTTGAGGGTCATTTAGGTGCTTTATTTGAGGATTGTGTTGTAAAATGGTTTGATCAGCTCGTGAGATTCTCCGGTTAATCTTGTATAATCATATTAATAGTTCTTAAGAGAGTGAAAAGCGCGTAGACAGGTGGTTCGGTGACTAATGCGTTACTGTAACAAGAGCGCTTTTGCGGTAACTATAACGTACTAGTTACTATTCATCGTAACGTTTATATTTACTGTGATTTAAGTGGGTGCGTACTGCGTTGTGACCAACTGAACTCCAAATCTCCCTGCGGATTGTAACTAACAGGCGGAATACGTGATGTCCTCCAGTACATGGAAAAGGAAAGTGACCAGAGAGGAGTGATGATTGGTTAAATGCAGGGAGTAATCATTCAGGTAGCCAATCAAGGACAGAGTTGGGGGCTTGCCTTATGGTGAAAATACACCAGACACACAAAACACTTGCTAACAACACACACATACACTGCAACGCCCCACCAGCACACACACACACAATGGCAGATGCAAGTATCAGCGAGAACAGCAGCGCATTTACAACTTGGAGATTACTATATAGGCTGAAAGCCCTCTTCTTAGTTTATCCACCATTATTGATTTTGTGTATGCTAAATGGGCCCAGATGTTGAGGTAAATTTTATTTCACTGTTAGGTTTGTTTTGGAGGCTGAAAATAGTTTGTTGTCTTCAGTGTCAGTCTGACCGTTTATTATTATTAATTTGTTAACTGGGGGGGCAAAAGAGTACAGTTCTTGTTTTAGATTGTTACACTACCAAATAGTGTAGTTGTTGTTAATGTTGTGCACTGCCAAAAGAGTGTAGTTGTTTTTATTTTATTTCATATTCGCACTACAAGTGCCTACTTAGAACTTGATTGTTGAGGCTACAATTAAAGATGCCTTGTCAAAATGTCTAAAACAAATCTTTATGTTTATTGTTTCACTACATTTCATAATGGTAATTGCTTACAATGATGGGGAGTTGCTTTTCTCTTACTGTGCCACAGGGAACAACACAACAACTTGTATTTGTATTGTTATTATTTTTAAGTAAAAGTAACTTGTAACTAGTTCTTTTATAATTAAGTAACTAATAAGTAACTAGTTCTTTGTTTGAGAGCAGTACTATTAACTATTACTAGTAATTTTTAAAGTAACTTGCCCTGAACACAGTGTCTTGAAAAAAAAAAAAAAGCCCGCCGAGGGGTCTTTGGGGCTTAACAGGAGATAGATTGTTTCATTAATATTTTAAGTTTTCCCTGGGAAACCGTCCCGGTGCACGTCTTTTTTACTTACCGTTTTGTATGTTCCACCTCGCGGACTGCCATCTGTAGAATCTGGCAGAGGTGGGAGTAAGTCCTACATGTGCAAGTCATGAGCAAGTCTCAAGTCTTGACCTACATGTATCAAGCAAGTCCCAAGTCACTGTGGTGTTCCTCTTCATAATTTCCTTATAAACTAAGCAGGACGATTTAAAACTCACTTAATTGGGTTAATTTAGAAATGGTTTCAGTTTATCATCATAACAGATCAAAAAGTTCAGATTCATTTTACAATAAATCAAGGAATGATGCACTTCTACAAACAAAAACAACATAATAAAAACATTTAAACAAACTACTAAAAGTAGATGAACTACATTATTCAAAAGTTTACAGTAACTTCTGATAATAACACAGGGGAAATAAACAAGGCATCTCTTTCCCTCTCTCTCTCTCTCGTCTTACAGCCCGTCAGTATCAGGGTTAGTCAAAATGAATCCCTTGGCGGTTCTAGTGTTCATTTGCCGTTTTTAATCGATTTGAAACCAAGTCTAACGTAGCTAACACAACACATGCACGCACCTTTCTCTGTGTTTTTTTTTGTAGTGACGAATAAAGTTGGATGTTGTGGTGGTCGTGTCACTGATCTTTATGCTGCAGACCCTGCATACCGCTGTTCTCTTCTTATTACCGTCATCGACGACATAATCCTGTAATCCAAACTTGACTATTTGTGGAGTAAAGCCAGCCGCTGCCATGTTAGCTGAGACTCCTGTCTTCTAGTGGGTTGCCAGGTTTGCGCATGGCGCTATAATCACGTTTTTTCCGAAAAAAACTAAACGTAATATCTCACTACCAAAACAAACGCAAATATTTCATTTTAAACAGTCAAGTCCTTTCAAGTCATCTATCTCAAGCTTAAGTCAAGTCTCAAGTCATGAATACCAAGTCAAAGTCAAGTCAAGTCTTTTATCAATGTTAGTCAAGCAAGTCTCAAGTCAAAAAATATGCGACTCGAGTCAAGCCATGTGACTCGAGTCCCCACCTCTGTTATAGAGTAATGAACAAGCAGCAGTTTCCAGCTCGGACGTATGCCTACTTACTTTCAGCAGCTAGCTTACTGTTAGCCTCAGTGACGGGAGTGCAGACGTCTCTTCCTCTCGGTGAAGCCTTGTGGTTCTTAGAGACATCTGAAATTCACAGACACTTTCATCTGTCATACAACAACAGGTAAGATAGCAAACAAGACGACACAGAAAGGTCGAATTTAAGGCATATTTTTGAGATATGTTTTGATTGCTTTTATCACGTAAAGGTAAATGGTGTTGTTCAAATTGGAAAACTTTTTAGCAAGGGTGTGTGGGTTTGGTTTAAACATTTAGATTTAATATTTTAGATTCATATTAAGTAGAAGCTTCATAAAAGTGTCTAACTGACAACCAGTGTTCTCTATGTAAGGCACAACAAGCATGGTTATAAATGTAAAATCCAGAATCTGTGCAGTGGACTTAGGTCAACACTTTATGTAGTTTTATGCAAATGTAACCATTACTGTGCTGTAATGTATTTCCTTTTCAAACAACATTCTTCTGGCGAAATGCAGCCATGTGTGATTATGAAAAGACATAATGTCTACATTATACTCAGTCAAATGTTTTCTGGCCTGCGGGCCACAATTCAGAGAGAAATGGATACTGTGTTAGACCAGCCACAAACTCCTGGGAGATGCAAATGAGAGGAAGATCATGCTAATGCATGTAATGACGGACCACAGTGAGGGAATGGTTTGGAAACCCTCCTCCAGAGTGGGCCCTCACGAATATATGTACAGCCAGTCTAAACACAGTCATTAATCGGGTATCTAGGTTTGAATCTACGTGTTGTTGCCATTCTCTTCTTTATATCAATATTAAAAGTGTAATAAAAATATACTATAATATCATAAAATATATTTATCATTTTCAACTTTCCTTTTATCGGAAACAAAAGGTTGCACAAAATAAATGTGTGCTGCCTTTGTGCGTAGGACTGGGTAAAGGCCATGGATATGAGAGGGATGGTATAATCTAAAGGGGGGAAATTGTTTAGGTTTTGAGTTCAAATATAAACACATTTTCTTTTCTCCAGAATCGCTGACTCTACCTTAACTCTTTACACTCCAAGCTGAGCAGAGCATCAGAGGATGTCCCAGACTTTTCTGCTGAATCTCACCACAGAACCAAACCCCTTTGTTTACAACATGCTGGCAGGATTTTTTTGCAGTGTTGGTGCTCAAAAGACAACGTTTGTTTTTCTTCTGTGATTTTGTTATTTTGGGTACGCTTTGATTCAGGTTTTTGTTATTTTCAAATGTAACACTACTGTAACAGCAGTGATATGGGCTGTTGAATCTGGTACACTAACTGAGGTGGAGCCCAGGTGTGGGAATCTGATCTACAGTAGAGGTCACTGCAGAGGGCACCGGTTGCATGAAGGCATGGCTCTTTTGTGAGTGACTTGAGGTAATGTAGATGCAGTCTGCGTCTCAGATGTTCAGAGTTGACGGCCAGGCGACTTTTTTTTTCAAACACATTTGATATCGAGTGACCGGATGTGTCCAATGAGAACTGCAGGAGAGTGGAAAACTATAAAACAAACTATAAAATGTGAGTTTTCCATTTCATTCTTGGTCCGTAAGTTTTATAGCAGTTGTTTTCTAGTGAAGGCAATGTATTGTAAATTTGGATGTCCAGTATGGCGACGCGATTACCAAAACCAAATGGTGATTATTGAATGCAGCTTTAGTTTGATTGGGTTGAGGGGGTTATAGAGTGCCAACACCTACTGTACAGTAATGCTTCCTGGTTTATCTTGTTATATTATAGGAAACATTCAGTATACCTCCATCCTGAGTCCTGACTGCTCCCAGCACTTCATGTATGAACAGTAATCCACCACTGAAACCAGCACTGGCCTCACTTCATACAGTCAATACCACAGCATAAAAACTACGACTGTGATTGAAGGGTAGAGATAGAAACAGAAAGTAAGGAAGGAGAGAGAAGAGTGATGAATGCTGACTGTAACATTGTGCAACTCTGACAGATTATTCATTGTGCTATTAGTTTTCAGCAGCAGTTTACAGTTGCCAATCTACACAAAAGAGGCATACCAGAAATGGCAGTTGGGTTTAGGGTTTTCAATAATGCACTACTGAGGATTACACACTTCATAGTTGAGTTTTACATAGGTTGTCAACCTTTAACCACTGCACAGTTGAAGCAGGAAACAAAACGATAAGGTCAGCCAGTTCCATGGAAGAGTTAAGTTGCACAATCATGGCTAATAAAACCCCAAAGACCCCAAAGCAGATTAAAGTTTGATAAAGGCTGTGCAATAGCTTTGGTCAAATCAGAGGGAGAATGTTCCAAACTGCTACATCACCTCTATGCCTTTTGTACACGTATTGCATCTGTATTTGTAGCTAGATAGATGGATCTCTTTCAATCTCTTCTGTCTTTCATTAGTTTTCTCCCACTCCTTTTTTTTTTTTTATTCCCCCTCTGTCTTTGCTCCCTTCGCTGTCTGTTCTCGTCTTTTCTTCTCTTCAAGAAGAAGACAGATTGTTAAAGGGAGTGTTAGTGAGTAAAGTAGCAGCTCCCCTACTATAAACCCCTGAGCCTCCCCTTCATCACCAAAACACTCCACCCAAAAGTCTGAATCCCTTGAGGGCAAACGACTTGCAGACCCTCCAGCGTCACAGCTTGTACAGATAAAAGTCTTCAGCCATGGCTGAATGAACTCGGTTCTCTGCTCTAACCACAAGCCCAGACTGAACCATCTAACGCTGCGGCTGCCCGCCACGCCGCCTGCTGTCCAGGGACAAACACGGCCCAGACGTGGAGGCCCAGGGAAGAAAATAAGACACATGGAGGCAAACTCTTTCTACACTAATCAAGCTTCTCAGCTTCTTGCTGTCAAGAAAGTAGTTTAACAAAACATCCGATCGTGCAAACCAGAGTCCCAGTCTCACCTCTTGGTGGGAGTCTGCTCTGTTATGGAAGTATATTGACAACTGAAGACTAAAGTCAAATTCAGTTTGTTAAGTGAGAAGTATTGAAATCTCATTCATTTTAATTATTTGTAATGATTTCAATAATTTGTTATAGGCTGTGGCTGAATCGAGAATTACAGCATTTTTAGAATAGGCGTGGTGCCAATCCGACACACTGCTTGAATAAATCAGACGGCGATAAGGGGATCAGTTGGATCAACAGATTATGCAGACCTCTGTCCCTCCAGATGTGTGTGTGTTCTGCTGCAGCTCGCTTGTCAAAGATTGTTGGCGAGGGACCTATTGCGACCTTTTGTGACCTCAAGTGCTCCGAAGCTTCTAAAACAGCTGTAGAAATCAGAGAGCGAATGTCGAAATTATTTAATTGTAGACAAGATCGCGTCAGCTTTTATTTTGTGCTCTCAAACCTTTGTGTCATGAATATGCTCCTATACTCTAATAAGTCTGAGGAGTCCAGAAAAAAGTTTGGACAAGACTGTTTGCTAGAAAAACATGTTTGGATTACGGAATTACAGTATATTGGATAATTTTAGTTTATGCGAGCAATTGACCTCAAGCCAAGTTCAATAAGTTTCTTGTCTTTTGTCTTTGCAGAAAGAATATTTTAAAAAACTTCTTTGGTTGGGACGTTTGATATTGATGACAGCACATTCAAGTATTATAACTCTATTACTATTGTCAGATGACAGAAAGAGGAAGTTTATTTTCCATTTTTAGTTGCCTTCCAAGAAATGTAATGTATATAATATTCATACTAATAGGAAAATATGTTTTAAAAGTCTTTGTGGTCACTATGGTCTCCAAACCCCCTGAGCAAAAGGATGATGCAAGTTCTGTTTTAGTGTCGATTCCCCCTGAAACAAATCATCGTGCAGCCAAAACAAACTCCTGCTGATGGTTAGCCTCTTTCCTCCGGTCTCTCTGGCCTGCTTCTAGACAGCAGCCCAGGGACCCTCAGCACTCAGAGGGAGGAGCAGAGGAGTCCTCCGGCCCTCCCACTAGCTATAAGACCAGGGGCAGACGGAAACACTCAGACAACAGGCACACGTGGAGCAAAGAGGCAGGGACAGAGAAGGACTTGGAGAGAGAGGCCAATAGAGAGCAAGAGACGGTAAAACTGCTGCCACAGACTGGGAGTAGTTCTTTGCCATTGGGATTGACACAGACAGATATAGAAACAAAGGACCAAGAAAGGGGGTTAAAGAAGAAAAAGAGGACAAAATCAGCAACCATTTGACTTGAACGTATCATTTCTTCCTCAGGATTTACAGAACTAAGAACTGACATTTGGTATGTGAAGTTATTTTTGTATAAACCAAGGGAGAAAACTGCCGCTCTGACGTAAAGCTGCTCTTGACCACTGACTAAGGATCAACTCGCTGACCTTATAAACCAATACATCTGAATCACCTGGCTAAACTCATTTTGCAGAGAAGCAAGGGTAAGCAGCATCAACAGAACATTTGCCAAGCAACTTCCGATAACAAACGCCACAACTTGAACCTCAACAAGTGTCTCGAGGATTGACCGGTAGCCGACCGAGCGTTGTTTCTGAGAAAATGACATTCGCCATGCTGCGCAGTGCGCCTCCCGCGGGCCGCTTCCTGTACGGCGACATCGCCCTCCTCTCCGAAGACGACGAAGAGAACGGGAGCGAAGGGTCGGGATCTGAGGAGCGTTCCTCCAACTACCGCCTGTCCTCTTCGCCATCTGCCTTTCACATCAAGGTGAACAGGAAGAGGAAGCTGTGTGGGGGAATCGGAGCGGTAGATGTAGAGGCCATGATGGGGAGGCTCATCCCCCCGGGGTCTCCCCCCCTTGGGGAGGGTCGCCAGAGGACTGCAGCCAACGCACGGGAGAGGGATCGCACCAATTCTGTCAACACGGCATTCACAGCGCTGCGCACACTCATCCCCACCGAGCCTGCAGACAGGTACTGAGCAACATGAGTCAGGAGATTTTTGTCTGATATTTTAATCTATTCCATCTTGAAACAAAAATAAATAGTCCCTGATGTAGTTCTGGAAAGCATTTCAATGTAAGCCCTATTTCATTATTGTTGGGAAAAGCCTGTTCTGTAATTGAGGCAGCACTGCATTTATGACAAGAGAATATTACCTATAATATATGTGTCAAAGAGTTTGTGTCCAGGAAGTACCATCTCACACATCTCACTCCAGCATCACTAGTTTCCCATTATTTTTGAAATACTGTAATGCATTATTTCTTTTTTTAATTATTGTACACTTTAAAAAAAATGTAATGTTATAGTTAATAACCGAAATGTCTTTTTTATATTGATGATTAGGAAGCTGTCAAAGATCGAGACGCTGCGTCTGGCTAGCAGCTACATCAGTCACCTGGGGACCGTCTTACTCATGGGCGAGGGGCTTATTGATGGACAGCCGTGCCACACTCCCTCACCGCCGTTCTTCCACGTTAACTCCTCCCCCAGCCGAGGATCTGACCAATCAGCTCAGCCAAAACACATCTGTACTTTCTGCCTCAGCAACCAGAGGAAAATGGTGAGCAGATACTAATTATAAATACAAATATTAAAGATCAAATTAACAAAACTGTCTTATAATTATCATACAAAGATGATAACAATATTTGAAATTTTTCAGTGACTTAAACTCTCATACAAACTATTATAATATTAAATTGTATTAGTTATTTTCAAACACTTTAAACAAAGCACTTGAAATGCTTTTTAGCAGAATAAAAAAATATTAGAGTAAAGAGTAATCGGGCCCCTCAGTAGAGTGAAGCTTTTTTTTTGGGGAAACCGTGCAGTGCTTTAGGGTCAATTTGGTGTTTAAAGCTGACCTGAGATCAGTGACTGAGCCTATAAACCAGATTGGCCCTGAGGGACATTAAAAGCAGAACCTCTTTAAAGTCCTCTTTTGGGGTGAAGGACTGCATATCATTGTCCTGTTGGGCGTTGGTTTCACCCGAACAGGTGGTTCTAAAGTTCAAGGTGCTTTCTGACACTCAGTGGACACTTTGGTCGAGGTGATTGTTTTTGCCTTTTTCACGGTTACGTACGAAGCAGTTTAAAATCACAATTGCTGTTATTTTCTTTCTTTTTTATAAATATGAATTTTAAAGTTTACAAGATCATTTATGCAGCGAGGGAGATTTATGACTGGGAGCCCGTATAATCCGTCCAAAACCATGTGTATAATTTCAAGAATGTATTGACGTCAGATTGAAAATAAGGAGGCTTTAATTATAAATGCTGAAAAACTGAACTGAGATTTGTAACTAGCCAAAACCTTGTGCCATTGAATATGGATATCACATAAAAAAAAATATATATTTATATTATATACTTGCAAATATTATATTTGCAAGTGTCAAGAAGATTCACGCAAAGCAATGACAAAGCCGTAGGAATAAACGGCTTAAAAAAATCACAAAAACATTCATTTTAGGTGGACGGTACAATTAAAAAAAATTGAAAATGTACTATGAGTCAGATGCCTGCTGCACTGTCAATCTACGCCTTGATAGAAATATAGAAAAGGAGAACTTCCTATATTTAAACAAAAATTTGATTGATTCCACACAGGAAATGGACATAATCAAGGACACCATCAGCATAAAAAATTGTCAGTCTGATGAGGAATAACAGGGAATGAATAATTCCTATCAGCTGTATGAAATGAAACGACTGCAGTCCTGTCTTCAACAAACACAGGCTGTCTGTGCAGGAGATGATAGAGAGGTGACGTCCACTCCACCACCCCCCCTCCTCTAACCTAGCGGCTGCCCATTTAGTAGGATTTATGGGTAAGGAGCTGACATCTGGCAGACTCCCCCGTTACCCCAGCAGTGTGTGAAAGCTAATACCCTCCTCAGTGTCTAAACCCAGAGACCCTTTAGCTGGGGGATAACCTGAGTCTCAGCAGTGTGCGTCTCCCCCCGCCCCCCCTCTGAACCTTTGTGAGTGAAAGCCAAGACGTCCTCAGCGTCTGAAACCCAGACACCCTCGGCTGGGAGATAACCAGCCTGAAATCAGTCTTACTCTCTTTTCTTTTCTCGCTTCAATTCATCCGTAATTCTTTATTGTTATTCTCTTCGTCCTTTCCATTCTGTTCCAGTTTTTCCTCCTCGACTCTTGTCTCCCACCCCTCCCTAAAGTTCTCTGCGTATCGATCAGCCGGGTGGAGGTCAGAGCTGTCAGTAGGAGCTTTAATACTATCTGCTGCTGTCAACTCACTGCTGCAGATCGGCATGACTGACCTGCAAATGCATGCTGGGTAAAAAAAACTATTTGGAAACGTTCTCGTGTCAAAAGTCTGTCACTGTTTCTCATTACCTCAGTAATACCGCACTATTCTTCACACTTTAAATGTTTTAATGTAGTGTGGTGCTGAGGTGAATCTTGATTATCCCTCCATTTGTTTACCTAAATAAGTTAACGTCAAGCACAGAAAAGGAGAAATGCAATGAGTTTGGGAAATATATAATGTGCAAAGAAATGTTAACTTAGTCCTAGTGTACATTCAAATGAACTTTATTTCACTGTATCACTTCAAATAATAATCCTCCCTGCTGGATACAGCTGACACATAAGTGTAGTATATGTTTTGTTTTCAATGGCTTCGTAAAAAACTCTATCCTGGAAACTGTATTTTTCAGAAGATGTGTCTTAAACAGGACTAAAGAATGACTTGTTGGGGACTGTTTCAGCGGTGGACTAATACACATGTGGTGCCCTAGTTAGACTTCACAGCAGCAAGATGGTTTATGTGAAATAGATTCAAAATGAACTACAGTGCGGATCACAATGAAAGTAAACGTCAGCCAGTGCAGCAGTGTGGCCTTTGGTGCATTTACTATCTATTTAGGGGGCCCATAGCCTGAAATGGAAAGTCATTTTTAGGAATTCAGAGCGGTAATGATCTATAATTCATAATGTGGAAACAATATGGACACTTAAAAGAATATGTGGTCAATGTATGTTAACTGCAACTTGGATTCAACCTGAAAACATATTAGAAATTACATGAGATTATCCACCAGGTTTCTGATGTCAACTCAGCAAGAACTCTACCAAAATGTTTTGCCAAATTTCTGAGGTGTCAATGTGAGTTTTTCCAATTGGGAACTATTTTTGTCCCACTGTTTTAATTTGCATGAATGCAGCATTATTGATGTTTTTCATAGTTTTTAAACAATAATTCTAACAGGACTAACTAACTATATCAGGTATCACTCATTCATTGTTGGTTTTGCTCCAACAACAAAGATATAGAATTTCACCAGACTTCTCCTTTCACCTGGAATATGAATGGTTAACTCTGATTGGCAGGACCTGAGAGAATTTAATTTTCCCTGGAAAAGTGGCTGTACAGTGTTTAAGTGGGCTAAAGGGCAGAATCAGTGCTGGTGATTGCAGAGAGGAAACGATTGTGGAGGTAAAACGAGACAAATCGAGGACAAAAAACTTTGTGTCCTGAGTTCTCTCTTTGTATGTTTTTATGGTCACTGAGGTTCATCACAGCTGTCAGCTCTGCTTAGAGCAGCTGCTTCAATTATGCTCATTTCCAATGTGGAAGAGGGTGAAAGTGAGAAAAGTGTACACTCATTTCCTCTTATTATGTATGTATACAGTATAACTGTTTCAAAACAAACATACTTGTTAGAAATGACTACTGCATGGAGAGAGCTTAACTATTGCAGCTTACATATTCAGTGGAATGCTAATGTGATTTCATCATCTGTGTCACTTTACGCACATGATTCAGAGAGATTTAGACGAAGGACGTATGATTTATTTCCTAAGGGGTTACGTTTTCGGTTCTTGGATTGTATGTGTGTTTATCACCAGGATAACAAAAACAACGACTGCCTACATTTACATGAAACCTTTTCATGTAATCCAATGGCTTTTTAATGGTCTATTAATCTTGGGAAGTTAAGAAGTATTTGCTTCAACCTCTACCTGTAAATGAGCTATATCAGTCAGTGTATCTGAACAGTCCAGAAACACAATGCTTGGTTTTCTTTTGACAGTGACACTGTTTCTTGAGATGTTGAGAGGTAATTAGAGAACAGTGAAGATCTTCTTAGCATGAGCCTAAAGCAAAGAAATACATAGGTGTTCTTTCTTTCCCAGTAAGACTTTTGGAAAATCTGTGTTGCTGATTGCAATTATCATAGATCCTAGTGCAAATCTATTCCTCCACACAACTGCTAAACACTTAAGTAATTTCCTTTCAGTATCTTTTGACCAGTAGCCAAGCTATTCCTTTGCCGCTCACATATATCCTGAGACATTTTTGATTTTTTCCAAAAAACTGCTTTGGGGTGGAGCACCAGCCGTTAGGCACGGACACACCGGAGCGCAGCCTTCACATACTGATGCCTTTGATAAATGAAGTTCAAAAATACGGGATACTCCTGATGGCTGTACATCTGTAAATGAGATGTGCAGAGTTGAGGATGGAGCAAGGGGATCCTTAAATCCCTGCGCTGTCGGCTTGATTGATGCAGATGTCCTGTTCAAGGCCTCTCTGCTTCAAATGGTCAGCGACCTGTCAGGTGCCGGGATTCATCCTACAGCAGCAAACCTGCACGATCACTGCCGCTTTAATCACTGCGTGTTATTATCTCCAGTTTATCTGCCACATGTTAAATGACCTTAAAATGCAGCTGAGAATACGCAGCTCTACTTAATTTATCCAGGCTATAGGTGAAGCCAGCATATGAGCAGTATTCAAAACGATATTAAGATGGTGTTTATTCAGTAATTCCTAAATACAAAAGGAAAACAATAATGCTTTTTTTAAAAGTGTTAATCTGTCTGCTTTGTTGTCCTTAGTCGATTGTGCTTGAAGCATTTTTACGGCTTCGTCTGCAACTGTGAGTTATTTAGTTTGGCACGAAACAGTGAGAGGGTCAACTCAATTCAATGGCAAACGTAAACAGAAACTGAGATTCATCTGCCAGTAACAGCAATCATGTTGAGCTTTTTCCTTTAAAAGTTGGATATGACAAGCGCAAACATTTTCCAATATATAAACATTTTAAAAGCTTCTTTGACAAATTAAAAGAGACTTTATAAGTTTGGAAACCGAATAAGAATCTGGAAAAAAATAAAACTGCTATGATACTTATAGTGCGGTTGCCGTAAATAGACCATTGTTGCTTTGAGATGGTTACGTTTAGTAGAGTTTACGAGCGTTTTAAGGCACAACCCTGAACTTGAAGGAATCTTATTTAATTGGAATTTCGAGAAATTAAAAAGAAACGTGTAGATTTAGCCAAACAGCAAACATACATGATGAATCAGTTCTAATTTACATCTGGGCCACAGTAAAACTTTTATGTGATGATTTGTGTGGGTGGTTGGAAAGCTGGGTGTATGGAGAGACAGTGGCAGTCAAACTGTACAATTGGAAACTGACTTATCTCTATTTAAGTGTGTGTGAATGTGGAAAAGCGTGTTGATCACAAAGAAAGTGTGAGCCTGTGTTTTTTTTGTTTTTTTTAAACGAATTTGAGTGACATAAAATGAGATATTTAAGTCTATGTGCATACACACACAAACTTGCACACCTACACCCACACACACACACACAAACTCGCTGGCTTGCTTTCAGTGTCTGGAAGTCATTGGCAGTGCAGAGCGGAGCAACAAATGAGCTAATTGTTCTGTAAATGATTTATCCTCTGCTGAGGCCTGTACAGCCAGTGTTTAATTCAGCTGCCGCTATTAGAAACACATTGACGTTGGGCTTTGATGGTGATGTTAAAGAAGCCTGGAAACCACTCTCTGTGAAACGCCCTCGCTGCTTACACACACTCACACATATGACACATACACACACCATATAAACACTGACACGCTCACATACAGTGCACCACACTCACTGAGATTTTTATCAAAACCATTTCATTCTACCTCCAATGCTTTTTTTCTTTTCAGCCAGACGGCAAGTCTTTGCTTCTTTCTAGACACTACAACACAAAAAAAAACCTCATGTATGATTACTCACTTAAATAGCGCTTTATCACGACTGTGCTTTCAACACGTTCTGTACTAATGGTGTGTAGGAAGTTGTGGAAAGAGTGATGGAGAAGGAGAGAAGCAGAGGCAGATAAATAGCCAGCGACTCAACATTATAATCAACTTGGCTATTTATCCTGCAGTTTAGACAGTTGGTTTTAGACTGTGCTGAAACTACACTTTGCGCCCTTATAGAGATCAAATGAAGCGTGCACCTTAAGAGAGCTTAAATACAGGACTAAGACGTGTGCAGCAGCACCCTAATGACTGTGGTTTTCACAGTCCTTTGGTTATTAGTCTGTTTTCACTGGAAAAAAGCATTGCGTCACTTGTGTGCCTGAAGTAGACGTTTCGAGGTCCTACATGAAAACTAAATCACCCTCATTTGCTGATAATGCCAGTGTTGACTTGAGTTAATGTTGTGTGCCTCATAAGTGTGAGCTTTGCCTGTTTGCTTCTCATATCAAGCTATGCTAATGAGGTGCGTCAAAGGTAGCTAATATTCTGCAGGCAAATATATTCTTAACCACGTTTGGTGTGTGTGTGTGTGTGAGACTGTGCAGTCATGCATGGACCTGTCTGTATATTTTCAGCACAGATGGAAGCAGTTAAATCCTAATTTAACGCCAACAGAAGAAGTCGTGTCAGATAACTAACAAAATCTATTAGCAAAACTATCATTCCGTTGTCATTAGGTCTCCAGGGAGAGGATTGCTCACGGAGCAAATTAAAACAAAACTAGGGAAATCTGAGCCAGCCTAAGACAGAATCTAAAACAAATCTATAACAGAGAAAGGCAGAGAATTGACGGTTCTAATTGTGCCATTTCTAAGAACAATATCTACTGAATTAATGACATATTGGCTTTTGCAGGGTGCTCATCGAAGCAGTGATGTTTAAGTGCTGCTTGTAATGCTGCAGAATGAAGACAGCCATTATGACAGATTATTAAAACGTGGGGACTATTAAATGCATGTGTGGCTCGCTGGTCTGATTAGGCAATCTAGGATAAATCAAGTGTTTTTCAGAAGCCCTGAGGATGCTTATTACTGAACCACAGTGAGCACGAAGTACATGTCTGCTGCATCCAAGCCACATAATGGCAGGCTGTGGCTTATTGGGTGTGTTAGTTAACTTAATTCAGAAGCCGACGTGCTATTTATTGCTCCATTTTAACGTATGTCTCCGGTCCTCTAATCGATGATCATTTATGAGGGTAATTACAGCTTCTATGAGACACTTGAGGGTACTGACACATATTCACATATTTTCACTCGATAAACTAAAGTTATTACTTTTCATGGATGAATACCGATCTCCTTATACGATTGTCGGGCCGGTACCCAAGTGGAATTATTTTTTCCAACCAGTCATCCTTCTTTTAATGCAGCCAGAGACTAAATTAGATGTTTGTATTTGACAGAAAGGCTTAACGCAGGAAAAAAGAGGGATAGAAAGTGTGGAAAATCTGCAGCTATAGGTAGAGGAACAGCCCCGATTGAGTTACGGAAGAACTGTATTAAAGTTTGAATTGTAGAGTTGATAAGAAGCCGTGAAGAGAGTTTTCTATCCTCTTATTAAAGTTTAGACAAGCTCCTTTCACCTTGATAAAACAATAATATTGTTCCAGGGTGGTAATATCATCATATTGCATCTAAAGTAAACATCATCAGGTAATCATATTAGCGTTGGACAAATCACCCCCGCGGGAGCTCAGTGGTATGTCTGTGTGTGTGGGTGGGTGTTTGGAGAAATAGAGAAACAGGGAGCGGGGATGTCATCCGACGATGCCATATTAGTCTTCAGGAGGTTGTTTTGACTACCAGGCCAGCTTTAAAGCCCCCCCCCTTGTTTTGACTGAACACTCCAGCTGAACCGCCTTCACCAGATACAGCTGTGCTTCCACATCCAGCCGATTCCTACCAATTCCACTCATTTGGTGAATAATCCAATTGTAATGCATGAAAAGTTTTTGATTAAGATTATTTCATGTTGCCACTTTTTCTTACCTGCCTCAAGCACTTTAACTTCCACTGATAAATGCCATCAATGTTCCAAGGCACCTCCCAGTAAACACCGGAGAGCACGGCCGCACTCATACAGCTGTTTGTTTTATAGTTTGTGTTTGAAGAAAGCTAAATAACAACAATGCCTTGGGGAGGCCGAATGTTTCCCAGGCTGTGTGAAATACATTCGCTTCTAAGAGAGACGATTTCATGTGTCAGATGGAAACGTTGGATTGAAGTAATTTTAGGCAATCCAGACAGCAGCCTTAATTTAATCAAACTTGTTTTGCAGTCTGTGATTGATGATTTTGGCACTTGTGATAACCCATCTATTGTTAACTAGTTATTGTATTGCATGATGGGGTATATATATACACTATCGCCTAAAAGTTACATTAATATATTTATTTTATTTGAGTTTTGGACTTTCCAGTAATTAGCTAAACAGTTAAAATGTAAACACAACTATAAAACTGTTGAATCCTGCTTCTGCAGATTTTTAGGAAAACCTATAAAGTACAGTACATTGTCGAGAATAATTTTCCTGGTACGTTCTGTATCAGTATATGGTGGATTTGTTAATGAAAATGTACAAAACCTAGTAACAAGTCAAGTGGTTGCAATGCATTGTGGTTTATAGTCAACGAACAAACGGAGTGGTAATGCTCCATGTGTAGATGATAGCAGTGGTCCTCTGCTGCAGCTGGGGGAGGGATGGCTCCCCTCCATCAGTGGGAGGACTGATTCCTGTCCAGATCTTATGATCTCACTCTCGCATTACCGCCTGATACCCTTCCAAAAACCTACCCACCTTTGTTGATGTCAGTCAAACAGATTTTTTCCAAACACCTACACCTTGTGCACGGTCTGGGAGGAAATGTGTAACAGGTGTTCGGCTGATGAGAGGAAGGGGAGAGTTAGACGATATGAGAAGGGGAAAGAAAAGCCAGGGGAGGACAGGGGTGCAGAGAAGCTCACACATACTCTAGTCAAAACTTTCACCCGGCACCTTTATGTACTTTTACTTATATACAGTATGTTGTTTTTCTACATTTTTGTCCATGAAAATCAACCACACTTCCTGTTTTAAAGGCCTACGATCATTTTACAGCCTTCAAATCTAACGTCAGCCCTGAAAAGTAATTAGGACCGGGATGGCGCGTGTTGCATATCACTCAGCGATGAAATCTCTCGACTGCAGCTAGAAAAGCGAGCGGTAGATGGCCTGAGAAGGGAGCGGAGCAGAGGTTAGGTGAGGAGGGAAAATGTGATGTTATTTTTCCTGGCCGGATAGAGAAAGTCTCCTCACCAGCCAGGAAATCAAAAGCTCTCTCTGTTCTGATACCACAGATAAATGAGAAGCATATCATCGACTCATGATGTCACTCTTCAGGCTATAATCAACTACTGTACACAATGTGTGTGCAGTCAAGGTTCACTTATTTCATCAACCACAGTAAAGTTGATATATTACAACAAGCCACTAACCCCTTTTCCCCATTTATTTTCTAGTCTAATTGCTTTGCTAAGATGTACTATTCCTGTAGATTGATTTTGGTGTCTCTGTTTTTTTTCCAGAACAAAGACAGAGACAGGAAGTCGGCCATCAGAAGTTAACAATGGAGACACAAACCACACACGGATGAAATGCAGCGACGTTAATGCAACTTGAAGACTTTTGATGCATTTGAAAGACTTTTGAAGGACTTCTTCAGCACTTCCAGGACTTTTCAAGGAACTTTACCAAGCTTTTTCTTACTTTTTATATCACTTTACAAGAACATTTTACTTTTTGTCAGGTGTTTTCAAAAACACTTCTGAAACAATACTTTTAAAGGTCGTTCACATGCTTATCAAAGACCCTGACCTGCATTTCAACATGTATAAGAAACTTTTTACTGTATTGTTCAGAGACTCCGTGACTCTTTGTTCTAAGGAACTAATGGCACATGATTGAAAAACACAGCTTTTGATGAAAACAAGTTTGTCTTTCTTATGTTCTGTGTGTTATTAATGTGTAAACTGAAATATAAATGTATATTTATGTGACATAACATTATATAATGAAAGTATGTTATTTAACCAATATTGACATTCATTACAAATAATGTATAAAGGTGCAAGAACATTGGCTAATGACACAATTTATGGCATCCTAAAACGCCATGCTGGAATTTTGTGGTATTGGTTATTTCTGATAATCATCTCTGGAAATGTCTAATGCTGGAAGATAACTCAAGATGACCAATAAATTGTTTGTATATCTGGGACTAGATTTCATGTTGATGTTATTTTTGTCTTTTCAAACCCTGCCCAGCTCCAACCAATATAAGAGTTTCCATTGAACTAATAAAAGGGTTTCATTAATTTTGGCCATAAATGGATTTAGAGGAGAAATATTGAAGTCTCAAATACTTTCCTTCTCAAAAGAAACAGAGCAGCGAGCATAAGTTTCAGTTTCAGTAAACCTGTAGCTAACATCAGCCTAACTTTGACTTTTCTGTCTTTTTCGTTCTTTCCCTACGCTCTCCTTTCTTGCTGTCTTTCTTCTCTTCTGGGGCACAGAGATCAGACCAGACAGAGAAGGGCCGGGTTTTGAAGATGAGGCGGACAAGAGGGGATTGAGGAGCAGAGGAAAGAAGAAGAAGAAAAAAGAAAGGGGAGCAGAATGGAATCTGCAGGTACGGCTGTTTGGACATCTGCCCGTGTCCCCTCGCTGTCCTCTCCTTTACCTTTCCACATGCTCGTTCTCTCTTTCCTCCTCTGCTCTTCCTCTCTTTTCCCTGGAGTGCCACTGGCCAGAGTCTGGCTGGTGATGGCTTTCCAGCCTGTTTAGCCACGCACCACCTACCCTCTCCTTGACTCGTTTTCCCCTTTCATTTCTAACTATCAATGCATCTAATCTTCATTCTTGTTCGTCTTATTTATTTTCCTGACTACCTTTTACACTCTTTCCATCCTTCTCTGTGCGCATTTCTCTAATCCTTTTCTCAAAATCTGTCCACTGCCCTCCCTAGGAAAATGATCAGGGCATTAGCAAAGAGGAATGTTCTTCTTTCTTTTTTATTTGTATTGTCGCACAAACACATCTCAAAGACCAAAATCTTTGTTATTCCTGTCTAGAGACAAGTTTTCTCTGTGTTATGTCATTCGTAATCATTTTTTAAAGAAAGCAAAATAGCACATGCAGTGATTTTACCTGTCTCTTTGGCAGCAAAACCAGCATATCAAGTTTTAGAGAAAGCAAAGTTGACTATTACTGATGCGAGAGAAATAATGGTATTTTTCTACAATTTTATTCATAGTTATTAGATTTTATTACAAAAAGGGCTTAAGAGATTTAAGCCCTATTCAGGCAGTCTTTACCCAGTCTACGGTGTCCTAGTTTGGCTTTTTTAAACCACATAATAGCAGTATTTCTCAAACCATTTCCCACCATTAAGTGAAATGTAAATGAGCCGTTTATTTAATGGAGACTAACCCCGTTGCTGCACCGTCTTGGTGTTTCCAAATTATTTTTTTAACAATGCTAACAAGCTGTTTCTGCGACAGAGGTGCCAATAATGGTGCTTTTTCCTACAATGTGCCCGCTCAAAGTGCCCGCTCAAGAAAAATAACCAACAAGAAAATCAAACGCCACTTGATCGCCGTGCCAAAACAAAGTTCTTTTAGTGGAAGCTGCCTTGAAAAACAAAGATGATTTTTTGTGTGTGCGATCACACAAACACTCAAAACTATAAACGACTGCCGACATATGCAGTCACTTTTCAAGTAAATGTGTCTGACTTTTACTCAGTGATGTCATGCAAAGGAAACGTATTTAAATGAAATAAGTTGATAACGTAGAACGTGAGTAAGGAGGAAAAGGTGTAGCTTTAAAATTGGGATTACAGAAATAATAATAGTTTCACAGTTGATAGCGTGCTTCTTAAACTCTAGCAAGAATGGCAGATTGTTGCGTAATCCTTCCTGGAGAATGGCTCATGCCAAAGACAAAATGCAATTCTATCATTTATGCATTTAATGCCCTTTAAATTCAAGTGCCAGAGCAGGTTTTTCCTCCCAGGGAAACAAAAGACTAAATCTCAGGGCACAGTTTGAGAGTAAGTGGTCCCTGCTGCTCGCTGGTTCCTGGGACAAAGGTTTGAAAAGCGTCGTGCGACTTGTTTAAAAGATCTTAGTACTATTATGAGCCGATGAGACGTAGATAATCTTACTGCTGGAGGTTTTTTAAAAGGAAGCTTTGAAAAAAGCGCTGTGTGTCTAGTGTGTCCTAATGACTTCTGGTCCAGTTAGTCTGAGAGTCTGATCTCTCTAGCAGGCCGTCTGTCTGAGCAGCAGTGAGGGGGGAAAGGAACTGGTTCCTCCCACACAGACCAGATCAGGTTCCCCCTACGCCTACGTATAATTTAGCACACACACACACACACACACACAGATCACCATTTACACACTCATAAGTCTATGAACTTCCATATGCACAGATAGATGGACTAATGCATGCACGTGCAGTCACACACTTCTGAGCGCACACACTAAGCAGGAGGATCTGTGATATAGCTTAGTTGTCTAATGATCTCTGTATTTCACATTGATGAAAACAGATCAGCTGAGAGGGCAGACTGCTGCGGAGTGTTTAAGTAGGCGGTTTTGGAACAAGGTGAACCGGAGGTTGGACGATCGACTGGTTCCTATTATCTATATAATGGTCTCTGACGAAGATGCCCCCATGGAAATCTTGTGAATACTGATAGCCGATGTAATAAAAAGCTGCGTTAAGGTGGTACAGGGCCAGAGAGGCTGGCAGATTTAGCCTGGGGATGTTTTAGAGAAATTGAACATTTTTTGGAGGAAATGGAAAGCTGGCAGAACAAAGTGAAGGACCAAAACACAAAATTGTGATCTATTGTAATCCTTTCTGAAAGAAAAATATATCACATAACGGCTTCATGCTCTCTGGTGAGCTCAACAATAACAATAATTATCCCACTAATTGATTTTCCTGTTGCACAGAGGAGCTTGCAGGGATGAGAATACATCTCTAAAGGTAATTTACATTTTTCCACTGTAATTTTATTGGAAACTGTTATTCATGTTCTCTGTTCCCCATCTTTACTCCATCTGTCACTCTGCACATTGAAAATGGATAATATGGAGCCTGGCAGCCGTGCAGGCTAAAGTTTCTAAATACAAGTTAGGCTACTTGATTTTAAAGTTGGTGAATCAAGTATACTATGTACAAAGTTGTGACACTCAGTTATTTTTTTTAATTGAATGACATTGAGATAATGAAGTATAGAAAGGAAGTGACATGTTATGTTGTGGCCAGTGGTCAGCGGTCAGTTAGAGGGCTGCTGCTGGTGTGTTTGCAACAAGCTAGCAGCTGTAGTTTAGAGTCAAGGTACCAACAAACAGCTGACAGTATAACATTAATTAATGTATCCTGATATAGACTCAACACTCTGTTCATTATTTTTGAAGCTATTTTGGATATTATTGGAGGCATTTTGTTCTGTTTGAAGTCTGAGTAGTTTTGGCCATAACATTTGAACGTCTTTGGTTGCATGAATGTAAAGAGTCTGAGTGGAGTGCAAAATGCCAAAATGCAATGTTGTAAAAAGTAATGGATAATTAAAGCAGGCAGCTTATGGTCAAAGCAGTTTGTTTTTATTTTTTGTTAGCCACTAGGGGGACAGTGAAAAAAGGAATAAACTCAACATTGACATATTATCAACTTCTTGTCAGTTATTAACACATCCAGCAGAGACAAATGATTTGTTTGGCGCCTACCGACAAAGGTTTGTTCAATATGTATCTGTTTGCTCTGTTTTGTTCTCCCCCAATATCTTATTGAAATAGCTGTCTCTTTAATTTCTTAATGCCCCACATCACCAGCAAGCATTGTGTGCTTGGTGGATCGTGCAGCACTGCTTTTTTTAGCTTAAAGTAACTCTCTGCATATTCTTTTAATGGGAACATAGTCATTAATGCAGCTTTCAACTGGCTATAAGGGAGGAATGATCAAATCCTTGTTCAACTTGTAACTGCTTGGCTTCAAAGTGTACTTACCTAAGCCCCACCCTCCAATACAGACTCATTCATTGGTTAGTAAAAAACTGAATATAAAGCATTAAAACAAATCTGTTTTTAGTAACCACCACAGGTTTTTTACAAATAAGTAATGATTTATCTTAATTTTTTCCCAAAAATAAGACAGGCTCTTGGACTTACTTTTCAAACCATTAACAATGATGTCCACATTTTTCAACTGTCATAACATGAGATTCAGTGGAGGAGACAGGAGCACTTCCTGTTTTTTTTCCAACTCATCCATGTTTTTGTGCTCAGATGGTACCCAGCTGAATAGGGTCTATTAATTAAAGATGGATAGGTAGCAGTGCTTTTCCTGAAGCATGACCTCCTGTTGACATTGGAGCAGGAGTTTCCTCTGGTGTCCTCTCCTGCTCCGCGCGCCTTTTGGCCAACTTCCTGCCTCCACTCGAACTGTCTCAATAAAACATGAAGAACAAAGATATAAAAACGTGGAGCAAAGAGTGAAATGCGCCTTTAGGAACATTAGTCTTTCCAACCCAACCGGGACCTGGGCTACGCAAACACACACACACACACACACACACACACACACACACACACACACACACACACACACACACACACACACACACACACACACACACACACACACTCACACCCGCACACACAGTCGCACACGGCAGGAGGCTAACTGCTCCAAGTGGGAGCTGTGCTGCAGAGGGCCGGATGAAAGGAAACACTAAAACTACAACGAGGGAAAGACAGGTGGCCAGTTTGGCAGCTCCACACACTCCTGCGCATACACACAAATACAAATGTACACAAACTCCTTCCTCCTCAAACCCCCTGTTGTGCACACCTGTGAAAGTGCCAAATCCTGGACTCTACCTCGTTCTGCTCTCCAGCTTTCTTCCTACCTCCACTCTCTTTCTATCTCTCCCTTGTCTCCACCATGATGAATCTTTCTCCCCCTTCCTCTTCTTCAGAGAGCTCCTCTGTGTAAACATTCCTCTTCTAAGCTAGCAGCCTGGCTCACCTTTAATTGGTTGTTAAAAAGACATTTCCTGCTCATGAGGATACCACCATGGAAGCATAGGCTGTTTTGTCCAAGATAAGTACATACAATTATAATGCTGCAGTGCTCAAACACGTATCAATGTATATAGGAGTTTATTCTTGGAAGATGTGCCAATCACTATAGTCTATAGTGTAATCATTATTAAAAACATCTACCAGGTATACACAATGACAGCAGAGAGCTTCTCATACTTTATGTTGTAAGCTTGCATATTGGTCTCCTGAATGTGTCCATTTGTCCACAGCTCCACTTGCCAGACACCTATCAAAGCACTAAAGTTTGTGGTTGAGGGTGAACTTGCCAGGTATAAGCTGATGTTCTGAGAGCCAGTGATTGTTTCCCCGTTGTGTCTCACCATTGTTCTTCCTCTGGTTTTCCCCGTAGAAGTCTCACTGGGATCTCACACTGACTGCCATGTCTGTCCGAAAAAATGAACAATCTATGAGCAGAGAGAAAATTACCAAGACACCAAAACTGTTGTCCTATACTATACTATGAACTGTTTAAAGGGGAGAACGTAGGATCAGAGCCTTAAGCTGCATTCATAGAACACATAAAGCAGCTCTGCGCTGAAGTTGGCGTTGTGTTTCTATGGAGAGAGCCATGCGTCGTACTGCCCTACATTTTTGTGGGCCCCAAAAGTTCAAGTTACTTTGACTTTTAACTTGTTTGCCGCTGACCTTTCAATGCGCAGCGCAACCAATCAGAAGACAGCTGGATGAAGCATCGCAAGCTAGCAGAGGAGTTAACCATAGAAACTAAACACAACTAGCTGTTTTTTACCGCAGAGCTTTGCGCCTAACCATGTGGTGAGCAAAGACACATTTGCCTATCATGTGAACACAGATCAAAGGTAGGTGCAGGGTCAGATATATGCCCCTCCAGCCGCAGTATCAGCGTAAACCAATGGGGGGAAATGTTGGTGTGGTCCACCAAGTTGTTGAAGAGAAACGTCTTAACAACTGTTGGTACAAGTTGGTTTGGACAGTCTTGCCCACCTCATGATTAATTGTAATCACTTTGTTGATCATCTCACCTTGCATCTACTGGCATTTAAAATCGAATGTAGTGCTCATTAGCTAAAGTTAGCATGCGAACCAAGTAAAGATGGTGAACATGAAGAGCATGGCGGTAGAATAATGCTATTAAACATGAACGGCGTGTGTTTTGAGCTTTTTATTATTGCCGCTCATGATGTAGAGACATAATGCCTGAT
The DNA here is from genome assembly GCF_000735185.1 of Notothenia coriiceps. Taxonomy (NCBI): domain Eukaryota; kingdom Metazoa; phylum Chordata; class Actinopteri; order Perciformes; family Nototheniidae; genus Notothenia; species Notothenia coriiceps. The sequence goes on along the minus strand of NW_011354200.1, from coordinate 62,899 downwards.
GTGCAGTCTTGTGAGTCATAGAAAGGGGACAATGGTACCATAAGGAAATTGCTGAAGAAACAGGAAATTGTAGAAAAATTAGCGCTAATCACATTAGGGTCAGGTGATTGATTGAATAAACGTTAATTCTCAGAACGTTGATGTTGACTTTGGCTGCTATGATGTTGCTATATGTTTCACATATGAAATCTGGACAGGGGTCCCACAAGTTAATATTTGCAAGTAAAAACCAAAAGGCACCCAATCTTCTCCTGAGCCAAACCAAAACCAGGCCCGGCTTAGTAACTGTGCGGTTAGATGAAGTATAATTTACTGCACACTTAATACTCCAAACACAAAACACTAACCAACCCTATCTACTGTATACTGTACATGGATAGCACCAGAGCTATTTGAGAAAAAGGAATTCATATTTAACATACATTGAAATATAAGACAGTGCTAAAGAGATTTACATTTGACATAACAGCTCTTTGCTGTCAGGGATGGAAAACAGAGCCAAACCATAACCAAGTACAGGCTCAGTGACCGCCAGCTGACAATCAATGGAGACGCATGAAATATTAGCAACCAAAAGAAAACAGTATATCTGGTAACTGCAGGTGAGCTCTTCCTCCATTCCTGTATTAAGTTGTCATCTGTGAGAAACACTGGGTGACCTATGCAGGCTTTTCTTCTTGATCTGGGCTGCTGATAGATGGATATTGAGATAGATGGAGGTTGGGACACACCCTGTGGTGCCTTTGGTGCATGCATGAAGGCACGCGTAGGGCTGCAGAGTGCTGCAAGTGTTTCATCCTTTTACAGGCCCAGTGAATCAGGAGGCACTTTAGGTTTTATTAGCCTCTAAGCAGGCATGTACAGATCCAGCAATGAACACATGCTGCCCTTCCCACAGTGAGAATTCCAAGTACCCTAGACACACTTATTAAGCAGAAGACAAGTACTCGGAAAAAGTTTAAATAAATAAAACAAGAAAACAGAAGAAGTGAAAGAGTGAACTAGGAGTTAAGGGTCGGGCGAGGAGGATAAGCAGGTACAGACTGCAACAATCTATTTCTCGGTTATAGATAGACCAGAGAGAAATAAGGAGATGGTTAGAAAGAGAGAATGAGAGGGGAAGCCAAGCCTTCAGTCAGTAGCAGCTTGCCAGAGCGTTGCTTTGCTTCGCCAGGTCCCCGTGCTCTCCGCTCTGTCCTCTCCAATAAGACCCCTGGTTTAATGCTGGAAAATTCCCTCCAAGCTGTCAATCACCCCTTTAATAAAAACAAAGTATAACATTGCGGTCTCGCTCGCTCTCCGTTCCCCCTGGAGAATTTGAATGCGAGGTTTTGTCTGCGGAACTGTGAAAATCTCCTCTGCTTTTATTAGCAAAGCTCTGATTCGACCGAAACTCTGGAAAAAATCTGGCCACTCTCCTCTCTGCGTCGCCCATCTGGACTACATTAAAGCCAACCACCTGGACCCGAACCAAACCTGAAATGAAACTGGGGGTATTACAGAAAATAACTCCGGGATCTGCCTGCATACACACACAGATACATATCTTCCTTCATTCACTCACACACATTTGCTTGCGTGTGTGCTCCACACATGCGGCCTCTTGTTTCTCCCGCTTTCTATTTCGTGCTTAATCAGATTTCCTTAAGGAAAACTAGTCTTAACCCCCATGATGGCATCTGATTTGACTGACTGGCTGCTTGGCTTTCTTTTTTTCGATTGTTTGGTTAACTGGCTAGCTGATGGGCTAGCTCCATGCTGACAGGCAGGCTAACATGGCTGACAGAATGAAGGATGGACTGGCTGACTGATGAGCGACAATTACTAACTGACTGAGTGGCAGCTGGCAGCGTACAGTATGTGTGAGATTAATGAACTCTTTCTTTTACCTGTTGAACCAAGAAAAGGTCCTTCAGACTATGTGTTTGAGCTCCGAGCAGGCTGCAAGTCAGTCAGACGCCATGGCTTCTCTAAATCTTTACTGCTTATCACAGGATATAAAGCAACACATTTCAGCTATGAATGATTACATTTACTTTTCATGTTTCATAATCCTCTATATTTTGTCATTGTCAGTAAATTGCTTGAAAAATAAACCCTCAATAACATGAACACATACTGTAGTTAATTTTGAGTCAATTCTACAAGCAATACAGCGTCATGCAGCTGTATATAATCTTTGAAGGACCCAATGTGAATCAATCCTCCAGTTCAAAATAGTGTTGAACAAAGACCCTATTTCCTCCTTTTTTGTGTAACGTGTGCCAAAACCTACCGTGCCCAGCTATATAGGGAGAATACTGAGCCTAATCGAAGGATTACATTATATATTTGTCATATTGCTCCATAAAGTTATTGTCAGGATAGCAAAAGTAAACAATGGCTTCAAAAATCCATAGAAAATATTTTTTTCTCAAAAGTTCACACTTTCTCTCAATATTAGAAGAATGCATTTGTATTATTGTAGACCTTGACATACATACTTAGGAATAGCCCAAGTGGTATGGGTGCAATACAAAAAAAAGAAAGAAACTTTAAGCAATAGAAACCCTTTATAACAACTGGCAGGTGAGTATTTAGCACAGCTATCTGATAGATACAGTATATTCAGTTTACACAGAATACATTATGAGCTTCTGTAGAGAAACTATTTATCCAACACTTGACAACAATCAGTTATAAATAGGATAGTTTGTTGGCGACATCTGAACATACTAAAGTGTTTACTCTTTCTAGAGAAGGTTTAATGACTCAAGGAAATTAAAGAAGATTTAAATGCCATGAGCAGAGTTGCAGAAACTCCAGATCTGCATTAAATGCAGATCTAACCATCCCTCTGAGGCGCACTGCCTTTGGACGATCAGCATTTTCGTTTACGGCCATCAAGCACTGGAATGCTCTTCCAGTTGAACTTAAAACCTGTACTGATTTTAACTCGTTTTCTTATGGTGCAAAAAAAATGATATTAAGCAACCAGTCATGCCAACATTAATTACACTGTAATCTGAGTTTTTTAAAATTTGAACTGTATTGTCATACTATATCTTAGATATTGAAGTAAACATGAATACTGCTTTCTATTCCTCCATCTTGTGACTGTGTAACTCCCTCTCTTGGATATCAGCATGTGAAGGACACTGTTCAGGAACTAGTTGATGCTCTGTATGTGATGACTACTTCCATTCTGGAGAGGATCACAGATACATGGATCCTGAGGTTGAAGATCAAGCCGGGGACCAGTGATATTTTTCCTAACACTGACCTCCCTATTTTCTGTTTGTTTTCGAAAAAAGTCAGAATGTTTTGAGAAATTTGAGAAAAAGACAGAATTTTGAGAAAAGGCCAGATTTTTTTGAAAAATCTGGATTTTGAGATTTTGAGGAAGAAGTCTGGATTTGGATAAAAAGTCAGAATGTTAAGAATTTTGAACATGACAGGATGTACTGCTTTCTATTCCTCCATCTAGTGACTGTGTAACTCCCTCTCTTGGATATCAGCATGTGAAGGACACTGTTCAGGAACTAGTTGATGCTCTGTATGTGATGACTACTTCCATTCTGGAGAGGATCATAAATACATGGATCCTGAGGTTCAAGCTCAAGCTAGGGACCAGTGATATTTTTCTAACAACGTGTGTCTCCTCTCTCTGTTCCCCAGGTGTTGGTGAAGAACGACGCCCGGCGGACGCGCTCCTTCTCCTGGACTCAGTCGGTGGAGATCCGGCTGGGCGGGCTGGTCCTCGGGCTCCACCAGCACCTCACGGTCCGGAAGAACGGGACCCGCATCGCCCTGCCCTACCACGGCCCCGGGGTGCACATCGACCTGGACGGGTACCTGCTCAAACTCACCACCATCGCAGGTCAGCACACGGCACTCTGTTTAGGAGACCCTGAGACCCTGAGACATACGACTACAGCATGAACTTTGAGTTTTTAATGCATAACTTGTAGCTTTGGTAAAGAAAATAGTCTGATGGGTAATTTCATAGATTTGTTTTTGCTCAGAATAATCCCAACTAAAGGATCACTCACTAGTTTCTTCAACCATTTTTGAAAGCTATATAAAAAGCTAAATAAAAGGACATTGAGTTAGGATTATTTTCAGACCAAAAAGTCCAAAACAACGTCGACAAAGTTGAAACACAACATGCACTTACCTCTGTTTGGTTTATTGGCAAGAGAAGCATAAAACCTATTTGCATATTATTATAATAAACAGTATTAGATTTCACATTCTGTTTTATCTTAGGCCTTTTTTTACTTCCATAGGTCTTAAGTATATTCTATGTTGCACTGTTGGAAGAGCGTTCACTGTAGGCACAAGTGGTCTGAAAAATGATAATGATATTAAGCAACCAGTCATGCCAACATTAATTACACCGTAATCTGAGATTTTTATTTGAACTGTATTGTCATACTATATCTTAGATATTTTATTTAAGTGTATTTGAAGTGTACTAAGTATTATGTTCATATTTAAATCAGGCTTTATAATTATTTGAGTGACCGAGATCATGTCAGTGTATTTCAAGTGTACTATGTATTAATTTATTGAGCTGTACTTAAATCAGGTTTTAAAATTGTTTGACTGATAGAGATCATGCAATGTTATTATTTGTTTATTGATTGTTATGAACCTGCCTGAGAGACCACAGATGGAAATGAGCTATTAGCTATAATCTGGCATATTTTCTCTTTGCTGATATTAATGTTTTTGTATGCATGGTCCTTCTATAAATAAATACAAATACAAATAAAATACAAATGATTATATTTAGATGAAGCCCCACATGCTTGCAGGTGCACAGTGTACAAGTGAAGCTATTTCCTTATTACATAACATACTGCAGAAAAGAGTCAAGAACTAAGACAGAAGAGGATTCAGTAGCCTAATACTTAGGACATGCACTCTCTCTCTCACACAGACACACAAACAAACACACACACACACACACACACACACACACACACACACACACACACACACACACACACACACACACACACACACACACTTTGGTTGCATTCCAAAACTACTCTAAGCCTCCTTAAATCACCAAGGTAAAGTGTTAGTAGAGGCAGAACAAAATGAAATGAAAATAAACATGGCACAGCAACGTTTACAGCCTAGAACCCGGTATCACTCCCCTCGGTGGAAAACACGCCGTAAATTACTGCAGATCATTTTGAGGAATTTTGGTTACGCGCTCCAACTAAAAATTGGGCAGTTGATTTATATCAGTATTAATTATGCGTGCATGTGAGCGAGTGGGGCTGATCTGTGTGTGTTTATGTCTGCTGGGTGTTATTGTGTGCATCAATTTGATAATGTGCACGATTCGTCTCGTGTGCTTGTGTATTTCTGTCGAGATAGAGGGAGAGAGACATTGATTTTAGTAACAGCGCTGTGGTTTTTTGACCATATGATCCTGTTCATTTTCACTCTGTAGGCAGTTGGACAGCATCCATTGCTCATAACAACAACAATATGTTCCATATGAATCCAACTTCTCAACACGCTCAGCGTTTGTAAAGTATTTATCCTTTGACTATACTGGTCTGGAACCAATTTAAAAGGAACAAGGCAAAATGAACAATGTCAAGGTAAGTCACTGTTTATTGGACGGAAAACACTGTGGTAAACATTCTTCCAGAGCAACTTAACTCAAAACCTTAACCATCACATCAAACATTTTATCTCATTGTTTGTACACATGTACTCTACTTTGATATAATTATTAACAAAGCACTTATATACTAATAAAGGACTGGCTTATCTAAAACCAGTTGAGTAGCACTTGAAATGTTTTAGCTCTATGAAACCTGATGCACTTATATGATTCTGTTTTCTTCAAGTTTGTATTTTGTTGGTCGAACGCATTTATTGTAAGTCGCTTTGGATAAAAGTGTCAGCTAAATGCAATGTAATGTAAGATGATCGATGGCTATGCCATATTTGCCTCGGAACCTTGACAAGTGCATGTTTCAGGCTTATCAATTAACAACAGGAGGGGTCAGACATAAGACCAGCTGTTAAATAAAGCTCTTCTGACCTTAGCTGGCATGTGGGTATATATATTAATGCTGCCCATTATGGGC